>NC_142928.1:94687327-94919827 GCF_046866305.1 Octopus bimaculoides
ATTTTCCTAAGACTGCTTATGAAAAGTAAGGTTATTTTCATTTCTTGTACTTTTTTCGTGTGCGCCAATTATTTGTTAACTTTGTATCTGTCTGTCTGCCTGTTGCTGGCCTGTCGATTCTTTGGCTACTGACAGCTAATACCATGACTGGCCGGAGCGAGCTATATGTCTGTCTCTCTCTCTCTCTATCTATCTATTACTCGAAATTTCGCGCGTCCGCGCTAGCTAGTCGTGAGTAGAAAACATAAATTTAATATAAAAACATATTTCCTGAAATTGCAAATTATTTAAAATATAAAAATATAATTTTCAACAGAGAATTTATCAAAATAGAAAACAAATGAAGTTTGAAGTTTAAAAATAATAGGATCGACCACTCACGACTAGCTAGCGCGGACGCGCGAACTTTCGAGTAATAGATAGATAGATAGAGAGACAGACAGACAGACATATAGCTCGCTCCGGCCAGTCATGGTATTAGCTGTCAGTAGCCAAAGAATCAACAGGCATACAGGCAGACAGAGAGATACTTCACTAGCAGTGAGCACTTTCACTTCTGACAGCTAATAGCTTGATCTACTTGCCAGCTGACAAGAAAGTATCTAAACGTTGTCGTTGGACCTGCGAGAAATAGCAGGCAATTTCCCTTTCAAATCACACTCAACTGTCTTAAAATAAACGGAAAGACACATTGGGTAATGTTGTCCTAGATACACTGTGTCTGAAGAAAAACAAATGTTAGGATGCTTTTCATGAAATACCTTTTTGATGAAAGATCACAAAAATACGAGTCAATATGGTCATGGCTGGAACGCCTCTCAGAACTGATCCAGGGTTAGCACTAGCTTACATAGGGATTTTTTTATTTTTTTATTTTATCTGCCCAGAGAAATCCTTACACCAGTCACGAACAAACTGCATCTCTCAGGACTTTCAAAATGGCATACCTAAGCTTGTTCAATACAGTTGTACATCCTATTAGAATTAGCAACTAAATCTAATTGTGTTGGACGGTTTGACTAGAGCTGGTATGCCCGCGGGCCACACCAAGCGCCATTGTTCTAGCATGGATTCTACAACCGGATGCCCTTCCTGATGTCAACCATTCCACAGAGTGTACTGGGCGCTTTTTCTATGTCACCAGCACTAGTCTAAATTCTGCTGTGGTTTCAGGCAGCATTCGGGCTGGCTCCTGTGGAGGGCACCTTTGAGGCCTTCACGATCCATTTTCCATGTTTCTATTTTTTTTTTTTTTTCATTTTATTCTGACGATGAAAGTTTGCGACACTTTCACAAAGTTATATGTGCTTCCAAACTCACTGCAGTAATTAATTCACTTCATACTTTTAGACTTGAACCTCCATTCGTACTAAGCAAGTGAAATGTATGACTATCACAACTATCATAATGTTTCCATCACTTCACCATTTCCGAAAAAATATTAAAATGGGATTGAGATAAAATGAATAGGATCCATTTCATCTCAATCTCATTCTATCTTCTGTTACAAATTTTTAGTGGGATACTGTAACTGGAACAAGAAGATTTTAGTTTTCCACCTAGACATAAGTTTCATAAACTGCAAAATATTAATATCCACACTACCACACCTGAAACATACCTGCTGTAACTCTTTATCTCGATTTGAATGTACGTGAAGGTATTTAAGAATACTCAAATTTATTTCTGCAAATGTGTTAAGCACCAATGCTGATCATAGTTTAATTAATAAACATAGGAGCGAGGTAAATGCAGTAAAAATAGGAGGTCAGTGGGGCCCATTTAAGCTGCCCTTCAGAAATTGAACCTCCTTATGATACTCCCTGGGAGTTCATGGTATGAAATCCATTGTCATTGCTCCAATTTGGTTGCCAATGCTATGTATTTAGTTTTAAATGCAGTAAAAATAGTGGGGGGTGGGTTAGTAGAGCCCCAACTAGGCGGCCCTTAAAAAAATAGATCCCCTTAGGACATTCCCTGGGATTAGGGAAGTTGTTAGTTTGAGTTTTGTTGTCTTTGCACCAACAGTCTAGGAGGAGTTAACAAGCATAAAAACGTAACGGACAGAAACACCACTCAAATTTCTTTAAATAAATATATATATATATACACAGATATAGCGTAAAATTAATAATTAATAATTTTACCAAGTAGTTTGGTATGTTAAAAGAACCATTATTGGTAAACTTATACAGAAGTTTTATAATTATAAGCATAATTATAATTCAGGTTCAGCAAAAATTGCTTCACTACATACCGAAATTTAGAAATACCAGTTAAAACACTATTCCACTACCATAATATAACTCCCAGATTCACATAAGCAAAGAGAAAAAATAACAAATCCACCCGGCTTTGATTAACTGTGTACGCATTTCAGGATTAAAGAGATGTAAAAATATATTACTCACTCACTTCTATCATCAGCACAGTATTTCAAATTATAAATCCGTGAATGCTAATTATTAAGAATATGCATTTAACCAAGCGCCATCGAACATTATTTATACTTGTATAGATTGTAATATTCACAGATGGCATAAGTTGAGCAGTTTGATGGGATCTGTGAGCCAGAAGACTGTGAGTTTCATTGTCTTTGGTATAGCTTCTACTGCTAGATGTCCTTCCAAATCACTTTACAGAGTGTACTAAGTGCTTTTTTTTTTTCAGTATTTCAAATTATAAATCAGAAAATGCAATTAAGAAAATATTCTTACAATATTTACAATATTCTTACTATTAAGAATATGCATTCGACCAAGCCCCATGGTGCTTGGTCGAATGTATATTCTTAATAATTAGCATTCTCGGATTTATAATTTGAAATACTGTGCTGATGATAGAGGTGAGTAATATATTTTTACATCTCTTTAATCCTGAAACACGTACACAGTTAATCAAAGCTGGGTGGATTCGTTATTTTTTCCTCTTTGCCTATGTAAGTTGCGAGTGCTGCTGTCTGGGAGTTATATTATGGTAGCAGAATAGTGTTTTAACTGCTATTTCTAAATTTTGGTATGTGGTGAAGCAATTTTTGCTGAACCCTAATTATAATTATGCTTATGTATATATATATATATATATCCCTATAACTAAAACACAAAAAATCTCTCAAATATCATCATTTCTAAAAATAGATTTGGCATCATTTCTAAGAATAGCCAAACACCTACTGGGGTTTAAAAATCTTATCCCTACAACCCAAACACAAAACAATTTCTCAAATGTCATCATTTCTAAAAATAAATTTAACATCAATTCTAAAAATAGCCAAACACATACTGCTGCTGTCCAAAGGAATTGGTATAAAAGACAGAAAACCAACCAACCTATTACATGAAATACCACAAGGTATAGAAAATACATATTCGCCTTTATATATTTAATCCTTTATATTGAACATTCAATATTTCATCTATTCAATAAGACATATTCCATATATTCAATAAGACATTCAATACTTTATTTCATTGTACCACTCTCTGAGTGGTTGGCGTTAGGAAGGGCATCCAGCTGTAGAAACTCTGCCAAATCAGACTGGAGCCTGGTGTTGCCATCCGGTTTCACCAGTCCTCAGTCAAATCGTCCAACCCATGCTAGCATGGAAAGCGGACGTTAAACGATGATGATGATGATGATGATTGTATATTCCATATTCTATATCCCACATTGGTTTTGCAGGAATATAAATAAAACATAAAAAACAGAAGGGATCGTGAGCCAGAGGTCTGAGTTTCATTGTACTCCTCAGCTGCATAATGGAATTTCATTTTAGAAAGTCATTTTGTAGATATGTGCAAAAACAAGAGTAGGAGAAGAAGAAGAAAATACCATCTTGACTGGGCTGCCAATCAACAGTCTAGTGAATCAAACAAGAATTTAATTTCTATATATTCTAATTGGAGGGGTAAGATAGCAGTAATTTCATTTTAGAGGAAGGTAGATTAAGTAGTAATGGACAGCAGGTTAGGGGTAAATCAAGCAAGAGAAAGAAAAAAAAGAAGAAAAAAAAAGATAAGAAAAAAGGAAAAAATATATATAGAAATAAAATGAAAATGGAAGGACAATACCCTAAGGAGTGGCTAGAGGAAATTTAAGGTAAGGGAATTTAGGTCAAGATATTGAAGAATTAAGAATATATCTATTCCTCAGTATATTTAGAATAATATAGCAAAACACTAAAGTTCTAAATTTAAAACCATAGGGAACATTAATAGTTAAATTAGAACAAGACAAACATTTATAGTTAGAATAAGATATGCATTAATGTGGGGTAGTAGAAGAGAGATATTATTTATAAGTAAAACCATAATATTAATGGCCAAAACCAGAACAAAGAGAAAGGAGGAGGAATAAAGTTAGAAAATCAGGACTAAACTAAGAGAATTAAAGCTAAGGTTTCAGAATTGATAATATGGTAGAAGAGACTTAGAATTAGCTAGAGAAATGTAGGAATAATATCAGTGGGTTGGGAAAGGTTAAAATGTATTCTAAATTTATACTTTAAAGCTATAACTCAAATAAAGTAGTTAATAGTCAGGGAAACAAGAGGAATTAAAATAATATATTATTAGCAAGATTTACTTTTTAAAATATTTAAAGGTACGAGAGTAACAATATACACATAGAACCCTAAGGTCAGATCTATTGTTAATTAGATTAGGATTATCTTTAAGTTTAAAAATTTCATAAATTTCCATAGAGCACAGTCCACATCCGTATCTACTATTTCTATAGGGTTGTGCTCTCTTGACGATTTCCCATTTAAGGTTAAAATCGATACCATTTTCTTTCAATTCCCAAATTTTATTAGATAATGATGTGCTATTGTTTAAGTCTAAACGAGGAAAAATGATTGTATAATCGCTGTTTAAGATTGATTTACCCTCTCTCATCACCTTGATTTAAATAATCACACTCTCTTTCCTAATCTTCTTCAGTTATAAAAGACCCTTTAGTCTTGTAAGTTGCAAAGTGAACTCACTAATGGTAGTGCTATGAAAACACTCTATAAAGGGGTTGGCATTAAAAAAGAGTATCCAGTTGTAGAAATCATACCAAAACAGACACAGAAGGATGATGTGGACCTCCAACTCTTTGTATCCTGCCAAATTGTCCAACCCATACCAGCTTGGAAAGATGACATTAAATGATGGTAAGAATGGCAACTCACCACTACGACCATCACAAAGACAGGATATTCACAGTTGGAATGCCTCTGACCATAGGTCTACTAGATGAGGACTGATGTGAGAGGCTAAACAGCAACAACAACATTTTATTTGCTGCTATATGTACTGAGCCATAAAATTCACATACTGTAACATTACAAATACTGGTTGGTAAACTTAGTCATATACAAAGGTTACACACCTTTAATATATACCCAGTCAACTGCGACTCTGTATTTTAAAGAGTATGTTGAATCAAGTTGATTCTCATCTTTCGTTTTAATTCATTTCCCTTTTAAACATATATATTTATTTAGCCTTGAAGGTTTCCAACGGGAATGCTGGCAACGATCCCTTATAAAAGTCACTGATTGGAATATGTTACTAATGTTAATGGATACTAAAGTGAGTACTTAGTATTATTTATATTTGTATAGATTGTAATATTCACAGATTGCAGTTCTCAAAATCATTTAATGTTCATCATCCATGCTGGCATGAGTTGAGCAGTTTGATGGGATCTGTGAGCCAGAAGACTGTGAGTTTCATTGTCTTTGATATAGCTTCTACTGCTAGATGTCCTTCCAAACCACTTTACAGAGTGTACTAAGTGCTTTTTTTTTCATGACAAAGAAGAAGACCCCTCAACTTGGGGTTTTAGTAGAGAGGGATATGGTTTTATGCTTATTGTTGAGAGATTATATAAGGGTGGGTGTGAGTAGCTTGAAAGAAGACTGATGTAGTTACAAGATATTTGAGTGTATTCTCAAGATATAAAAGGTGAGTGTGAGAGATAACACAAACAAAGGATTGGGAAGTTCACTGGAGTGTGAGTGGAAAGTGACTGATGGTTATAGATAGAATGTTGAATGTAATGAAAGGAACAAGGTTGAAGGTAAATATTAGTATGAGTGGTGGGGAGAAATAAGAGTGGCTAAGGAAGGAAGAAGTGATAAGTGGCAGTGCAGGAGATGAGGCCATTGATAGCAGATGTGAGAGTGTTGAGAATGATAGCAGATCATGATCCATATTGCTTATTCTAGACCCAGCAGATATTCTTGGATGTTCCACTTATGACTTGACCATCTTGAACCACATTATTCAATTGTCCTACTTTTTTTCAAGACAGTGGAGCATGGTTTGATAGAGATTTGCGTATTTCTCCAGCAAGCTGAACAACCACATAGAGGTTTCCTAACTGATTTTGAATGTGAAGCATTTGCAAAAGCTGGAAGGAAATGAGGCAAGCATACTCTGATAGGTGTGTAATATTAGTGTTCATGAACAACAAAGCACAAAGGAACTAAGTAAAAAGTATAAGAGGAAGCAGATGTAGTGTGCTGAGAGAAGATTGCACTAATAAAGATGATGACAGTTGTGTAAAGTGCTAAGCAGTCTGATTGGAAGCAACATGTGGAAGTGGAAGTGAAAGCTAAAAATGCCAAAGATCTGCAGCAATAAATGGCAAAACACTGCAGTGAAGAAGACATTCATAGCAAGCTTGTAAAAACAAATGCAAAATGATGATGATGATATTGAGTTACAATCTACTCCATAGTGTTGCAATGATATTGTAATACTTAAGCAGTCATTTTCTTCTGGTGGACTCTGTCATTCAATGATTGTGTAGCATATTAAGTGACCAATATAAGACATGATAATACTTCAAATATAGAAAGGGTGTGATGGGGGTGGTCAAAACAGTAGAGAATGAAACTAAATACTTTTCCGTATTTAGTTTTATATCTTGTTCTGACTATATTTGACTTTTTATCTTTTGATGCTGTGTACTAATAATGTTCTGGGGCCTATACAATTTACAATATTCTTTCATCTAAAAAAATTTGGGCTTGTGGAAAATAAAAAAAAGTATCAGTCCTGCCACCACCATTTGACAACTGGTGTTGGTGTGGTTGCATCCTTGTAACTTAGCAGTTCAGCCAAAGAGACTTAGAATAAGTATCAGGCTTTAAAACAAAAAGTACTGGAGTCAATTCATTCAACTAAAATATCAAGGCGGTGCCCCAGCATGACCACAGTCTAATGACTGAAGCATTTTCATGTTTGTTGTAAACATCCATGCTTGTTTTTAGGCTTTTAGCTAGCCCTCGTTTGATACGTTCTGAATAATAAAAAGCTTTCCTGTCATAAGTTCCAAGTTACTTTGGTGGCTGAATAAAAAAACTGGGACTATACATCATGTGATGCATGGACAATAGGGAAATATGTCCTGTGTATCACTTGACTGGAGTGGAGGCGCAATGGCCCAGTGGTTAGGGCAGCGGACTCGCGGTAATAGGATCGCGGTTTCGATTCCCAGACCAGGCGTTGTGGGTGTTTATTGAGCGAAAACACCTAAAGCTCCACGAGGCTCCGACATGGGATGGTGGCGAACCCTGCTGTACTCTTCCACCACAACTTTCTCTCACTCTATCTTCCTGTTTCTGTTGTACCTGTATTTCAAAGGGTCAGCCTTGTCACACTGTGTCATGCTGAATATCCCCGAGAACTATGTTAAGGGTACACGTGTCTGTGGAGTGCTCAGCCACTTGCACGTTAATTTCACGAGCAGGCTGTTCCGTTGATTGGATCAACTGGAAGCCTCGACGTTGTAAGCGACGGAGTGCCAACACATCACTTGACTGGCAAAGATTAAATCTAAAAGGAATTACTATGTGAAATGTGTAAGCAATATAGTTTGAATTATATGACAACTTGTAAAGTTTTGCTTCAGCAGTTAGCAATGTTAATTCTTTCTTTTTTCTCTTTATTAGGAGAAATCAGATTATGGGATCACAATAAAAGCTTTTGATGTTTGGAACAATGAAGAAGGGCTCTCGCATAAAAAAAGGCAGACGCCATGGTAAATCAATAACTTCCTTTCAAGATTTTCAAATACAAAATATTGTACATAAGAATTTAACTAATATCTACTGCCCTGCAGTTATCAGCCATTTATTTCTACTTGTTGAATATAGTATTCAGTGCAGAGACCATTGAAAAGATAACTGAAGATAATCTGTTGAGAGTGGTGGGGATATTAGTCAATGATTGATAACATTTTAACATTTTAATTTTAATTACTTTAGGAAATATGGGAGGCAACTCAAGACATGTTTCATTCTTATTAAAGTCTCATTGGAAAGCATGGATGTTGCTGTACTTTCTGAAGTAGTGAGGGGAGAATCATAAAGTAAAAGCTTGTATGCTGGTTAGTGTAAAGAATAAATAATAGAGATGTGATCCTCGTGAAAAAACAGTGTTTAAGTTAGTGGTAACATATTTAATGTACCCTTAAAAAGGTAACTAAAAATAAAATAATTGTGCAATAAGGAGGAAAAACTTTAGTTAATAATCGATATATTCTTGAAAATTCTTTGTAATATTTTGATGGAGTAAACATTTCAATTATTAGTTTACATTCACCTTCGACATTTCAACTTTGTTAAAAGCTACATGTAAGGTCACAATAGTAATGGCAAAATGTATTACAAATTAATCAGTTGCACTTGTAAGGAAATTGCCAATGAATGCTGATTGAGCCTTACTTAATATATACACTCTACCAGATATGTTCAACCAATCTCTTTTGCTGAACTGCTAAGTTATGGGGACACAAACACACCCACATCGGTTGTCAAGCGATGGGAGGGGGACAAACTGACACAAGGACACACGAACATTTATACATACACACACACACACACACACACATATATATATATTTGTGTGTGTGTGTGTGTGTATATATATATGTGACGGGCTTCTTACAGTTTCTGTCTACCAAATCCACTCACAAGACTTTGATTGACCTGAGGCTATAGTAGAAGGCACTTGGCCGGGGTGCCACACACTGGGACTGAAACTGGAACCATGTGGTTGGAGAGCGGGCTTCTTACCACACAGCCACTTCTTTATATATATTGAGTAAATTGGACACTAAACTCCACTTGCTAAGACCTGTTGAGGCAAGTGAAATCGAAATCGAGTTAAATTCGACGACTGGCACCCATGCCAATGTCATCTCCTTCATTGGACATGAAACTCAGCTTGCGAAGACTTATTGGGGCAAGCGAAAGCGAAATCGTGATGTCACTTGTGCCCATGGCATGTGTAAGGACTTTCGAGAGAGATCGTTGCCAGTTCCCCTGGACTGGCTCTTGTGCAGGTGGCACATAAAATACACCATTTTGAGCATGGCCGTTGCCAGTACCGCCTGACTGGCCTTCGTGCCGGTGGCACGTAAAAGCACCCACTACACTCTCTGAGTGGTTGGCGTTAGGAAGGGCATCCAGCTGTAGAAACTCTGCCAAATCAGATTGGAGCCTGGTGTAGCCATCCGGTTTCACCAGTCCTTAGTCAAATCGTCCAACCCATGCTAGAATGGAAAGCGGACGTTAAACGATGATGATGATGATAGCAAGGAGACAAACCAGGAACCCTACAATATATGAGGAATATCTTACATAGAATCATGTTGAAACTCCCTAACATGTACTATATCCCTGGTTTAGAATTAAAAATGAAGATACAGTAGACATCAGTGTGCAGGTGGTAGAGCTACAACATAATTATATTCTAATAACTAACTAAAAAGTGAAGATATAAATCATTATGCATCATCATCATCGTTAAAGCTGCTTATTTATTAGTTTGGAGTATGTAACTTTTACTAAAAGAATGCAGTTATTAAAGTCTGCACTTTCTAGAAAATTCTAATTTTAATATATTTTTATCAAAGTGTAGTTTTAGCTTCCTTTTATTATTAAAAATTTCAACTATAGAAAACTAATTTTAATTCATTGCAAGATAGCATTTTTTAACACTGATTTCATTCCATCTTTGTCTTCTCTCTCTCTCTCTCTCTCCCTCTCTCTCCACCTCTCTCTCTCCACCTCTCCCTCTTTTTCTCTCTCACCAGCACTGATACCATTTCTGCTGTGGCAGATGGGTCTTCTTTAGTACAGCAATGCACCAGATATCTCAATATTTAGTCATCTCCTTCATAAGGCTCAGTTTTCAATAGTTCATCCCATGTTTTCCTGGGTCCCTCTCTCCCACATGTTCCATCCACTTTAAATGATCCAGCACTTCTGAAAAATTACACAAACATGTCTTGAGTTGCCTTCCTTTTGGAATTTAAATCTTTTTTTTTTTTTTACTTCTTTTAGTTATTAGACTATGGCCATGCTAGGGCACCACCTTAAAGAATTTTAGCCAAACGAATTGACCTCGGTACTTTTTTTTTCTCTTTTTAAGACTGGTACTTATTCTATCAGTCTCTTTTGCCAAACTGCTAAGTTACACGGACTTAAGCACACCAACACCAAGCTGTCAAGTAGTGGTGGGGTACAAACAGACACAAAGACACACACACACATAGATATATGTATATAACAAGCTTCTTTCAGTTTCCATTTCCCAAATTCACTACCAATACTTTGGTCAGCCCAAACTATGTAGTTGGGAAACAAACTTCTTACCACACAACCTATATGAGTATTTTTTAATAAAATGAAATTTTCCAGAGATGCCAACATAATTTGAAAAGGAAATATCAGTGGTAGATTTGTTGGTATGGCTGTTTCATGTGCTGTAGACCTTTGATTATAACCCTTTTGATTCCTTCTATTTCCATCATTCTAAATAACCATACAGAGGCTACTTTTTGAGTTTGTTTAAAAGAAAGAGATTAAGACTGCAATCATCATCATCATCATCATCATTTTACGTCCGCTTTCCATGCTAGCATGGGTTGGACGATTTGACTGAGGACTGGTGGAACCCGAAGGCTACACCAGGCTCCAATCTGATTTGGCAGAGTTTCTACGGCTGGATGCCCTTCCTAATGCCAACCACTCCGAGAGTGTAGTGGGTGCTTTTACGTGTCACCGGCACAAAGGCCAGTCAGGCGATACTGGCAACGGCCACGCTCAAAATGGTGTATTTTATATGCCACCTGCACAAGAGCCAGTCCAGGGGCACTGGCAACGATCTCGCTCGAAAGTCTTACATATGCCACAGGCACAAGTGCCAGAAAGGCGACGCTGGGCACAGGTGCCATCCCGAATTCGCTTGCCCCAATAAGTCTTTGCAAGCTGAGTTTCATGTCCAATGAAGGAGACGACGTTGGCATGGGTGCCAGTCGTCGAATTTAGTTCGGTTTCTATTTCACTTGCCTCAACAGGTCTTCGCAATAAAATAATGACAGAAATATTTAGTGAGCAAATAAAAGATACAAAGGAAAATTAGACATAACATATCAGAAAAGTTATACAGACTAGGAATCATCATCATCATCATCATCGTTTAACGTCCGCTTTCCATGCTAGCATGGGTTGGACGATTTGACTGAGGACTGGTGAAACCGGATGGCAACACCAGGCTCCAATCTAATTTGGCAGAGTTTCTACAGCTGGATGCCCTTCCTAACGCCAACCACTCAGAGAGTGTAGTGGGTGCTTTTACGTGTCACCCACACGAAAACGGCCACGCTCGAAATGGTGTCTTTTATGTGCCACCCGCACAAGCCAGTCCAGAGGCACTGGCAACGATCTCGCTCGAAAATCCTGCAGGAGCCAGTCAGGCGGTACTGGCAACGGCCACGCTCAAAATGGTGCATCTCATGTGCCACCCGCACAAGAGCCAGTCCAGGGGCACTGGCAACGATCTCACTTGGCTTGCCGGGTCTTCTCACGCACAGCACATTTCCAAAGGTCTCGGTCAGTAGTCATCGCCTCGGTGAGGCCCAATCTACGAAGGTCTTGCCTCACCACCTCAGCCCAGGTCTTCCTGGGCCTACATCTTCCACGGGTTCCCTCAACTGTTAGGGAGTGGCACTTTTTCACGCAGCTATCCTCATTCATTCTCACCACATGTCCAAACCAGCGCAATCGTCTCTCTTGCACACCACTACTGACACTTCTTATGTTCAGCTTTTCTCTCAAGATACTTACACTCTGACGGGTATGCACATTTACATTACACATCCAGCGGAGCATACTGGCTTCATTCCTTGCAAGCTTACGCATGTCCTCAGTAGTCACAGCCCATGTTTCACTGCCATGTAGCATGGCTGTTCGTACACATGCGTCATACAGTCTGCCTTTTACCCTGAGTGAGAGTCCCTTTGTCGCCAGCAGAGGTAAGAACTCTCTAAACTTGGCCCAGGCTATTCTTATTCTAGCGGTTACACTTTCAGCGCACCCACCCCCACTACTAACTTGGTCACCCAGATAGCGGAAGCTATCGACTACCTCTAGTTTTTCATCCTGGAATGAGATAGAAGTCGTTTCCTGTTTGTTTACAGTGTTTATTGCACCTGAACATCTGCCACAAACAAAAACTAACTTCCTAGTTAACCTGCCTTTGATGTTGCTGCACCTCTTATGTGTCCATAGCTTGCACCGGGTACATCTTATAGAGTTACTACCTACTCCTTTTCTACATACTGAGCAGGGCCATCTACCTGAAGGGGTTTGTGTTTTATCTACCTTCCTACTTATTAGGATTTTGGTTTTAGCTAGGTTGACTCTAAGGCCCTTCAATTCTAGACCTTGCTTCCACACCTGAAACTTCTAGTGTAAATATTTATCATTTAATGAGAAGCAAAAAACTGCCCAGAAGGTGGTTTTCTGCTAGTGTTTTTAATAATGTGTAGATTGGCAAACAAACAAACAAAACATAACTGTTCTGAAATATTGCAAAATGTGTAAATTACTTCATAAATATTGAAATCTTTAAAATTGTTCATTTTGTCATTGATCTGGTCAATTCCAGTAAATTTGACTTCAGAATTATAGAAAAGATTTCACGTCTATGGGACGAAGCAGAAAGGTATGTTAATACATTTGACTTTTTTTTTTTTTTGTAACTGAGTTGCTTGAACAGCCTTTTATGTATCATACTTAATGTATATGCTGTAGATAGGCCAGTTATTGCAGTATTTGTCCTGAGATAACACCTCTTCTGGGCTTGCTGTGTTAAAAAGACAAATATCAGAGAGAGGCAAAAATTCATCCCAGCTGCAGCCAGCAAGAGTGACAGATGTATTTTTAATCAGCTACCCAACTGATTAAAAATATTGCCTCAGTTGCACATACTGGATTTTTAATCAGCTGGGTGGCAATTTGCAACATTAATGTTTTTTCTCTCTTTTTCCCCATATCAGAGACAACGAATTCTCACCCAAGCATGTGGCTGGCTATGAGTGCATGCCTTTAAAAAGGCTGAAATGCATTTGCTGCATTTATGGCTACTTCTATTAGGTTGTCAAGAAAGTCCTTGCGGAATTTTAAATTTTGGTTTTAAATGATGTATTTTCAAATTAATTTACATTAAATTACTTTGACTTTATATATCATTTTAAAGCCTATTTATTGCTCTATCTAATCGTGTTACTCTTTTTCATTTTGAATAATTAGGCCATTTTTTCTGGAACATTGAATACAACATGGACAAAAAGCAAATTCGCACAATTTTCTTATTCCAGTTCAAGCTAGGCTGAAAAGCTGCTGAAACAGCTCACGATATCAACAATGCATTTGGCCCAGGAACCACTCAAGAAATTTTGTAGCGGTGACAAGAGTCTTGAAGATGATAAGCTTAGTGGTTGGCCATTGGATGTTGACAACGATCAACTGAGAGCCTTAGTGGAAGCCAATCCACACACAACTGTTCAAGAGCTTGCTTCTGAATTAGACGTAACATATACGACAATTTCCAACTATTTAAAAGAGACTGGAAAAACAAAAATACTTGAGAAATGGGTGCCGCACGAATTGAACAACAACCAAAAGAAAGCCGTTTTGAAGTGTTGTCTTCCCTTCTTTTACACAACAAGAACAACCCATTTCTCGACCGGATTGTGACTTCTGATGAAAATGGATTCTTTACAACAACCGGCGATGCTCAGCTCAGTGGTTGGATGCTGACGAAGCTCCACGGCACTTCCCGAAGCCAAAGTTGCACCAAAAGAAGGTCACGGTGACTGTTTGGTGGTCTGCGACCAGTCTCATCCATCACAGCTTCTTGGATTCAGGTGAAACCATTACAGCGGAGAAGTACTGTCAGCAAATGGACGAAATTCATAAGAAACTCCGACAACAACAGCCAGCATTGGTCAGTAGAGAAGGACCAATTCTTTACAACAATGCTTGGCCACACATCGCACAACTGACCTTGCAGAAGTTGAACAAATTGGGCTATGAAACTCTGCCTCATCTGCCATATTCACCAGACCTCTTGCCTACCGACTACCATTTTTTCAAGCACCTCAACAACTTCCTGCATGAGAAATGCTTCAAAAACCAAGACAATGCCAAACACGCCTTCAAGGACTTCATTGTCACAGGATATTTATGCTACTGGCATAAATAAACTTGTTTCGCATTGGCAAAAGTGTGTTGATTTTGATTGTGCTTACTTCGATTAATAAAGTTTTGTTTGAGCCGAGATATGTGCATCTGAATTTAAAAGTTAAAAACTGCAAGAACTTTCTTGACAACCAAATAAGATGAATATATGTGCCCCTCTGGTATTTATTGTCTTTTTAAAACAGCAAGTCTATAAGTAATGTTATCTCAAGACAAATACTGCAATAACTAGCCTATCAACAGTGTGTATACATTAAGTATGATACATAGACAGCTATGTACATGTGTGTGTATAGGCACTGTTGTAATATTCGGGTTTATCTTCTATCCTAAATAATAATAAGAAGAGCTTTTCCTATTGTTTTTATAATGATGTGTGTTGAAAGACCAGCAGTTTTTTGTTTTTTTGTTTTTGTTTTTTTTGCAAATTATTATAATTACTTTAAACTGTTTTGTAGTTTCTGAAGAGTTCTTGAACTCTTTCCAATCTCGATATTAAACAAATTTTTTTTAAATGATTCCAACTTGGGGGTTAATTTAGAGTGTGGTCTGTCTCACTATCAAATAAATGAGGTGAAAGCTAAATGAAACAAAAAGGACAAGCAAAGTAGTGATTAACTACAAAAAAAAAGGGTAGGGGATTTTGCTTTAAAGCCCCAATGTGCTAAATTGTAACTGCAAACTGAGTATCATGCAAACCAAAGAGAAACTGTACATGTGTGTGTGTGTGTGTGTGTGTGTGTGCTTCCACATTTTTATGGTGACACTGCATGGTTAATGGTGATATATTTACTTTTATAAACAATATGTCTGTATCTTTGCTTCTTTTGCTTTGTGAAGATCAGTGGAAGAAAAATACCTTACTTGAAAAGCAAGTGAGGATTAACAATAAGAAGGATACTTGACCATAGAATACTGCCCTAAGTTTGGCCAACCCATACTAGCATAGTAAAAAAAAAAAATATGGTGTGTGTTTTATCACTGTCACCATTTTAAAATCCACTTTTCTATCTGACTTATGTAAATGAGGTCAATTTAGTACTGCTGGATGCCCCTCCTGTCACCAATACTTACTTTATTCCCAGCAAAGTAACATTTCCCCATGGCCTGACATGTTCTTATGTCATGAAAGGTTGGAGACAAACAACACCAGTCAACAGAGCAGCCTGCTTGTGAAATTAATGTGCACATGGCTGAGCACTCCACAGACACGTGTACCCTTAACATAGTTCTCAGGGAGATTCAGTATGACAGAGAATGTGACAAGGCTGGTCCTTTGAAACACACGTACATGTCATTTTTGCCAGCTTAGTGGAATTGGAGCAACATGAAATTAAGTGTCTTGCTCAACGATGCAATGCATCAAGTGGAAATTGAACTCATGACCTTACAATCACGAGTCAAATATCCTAACTACTAAACCACATGCATACATACACACACACATACTCTCCCTCTCTCTCTCTCTCCCCCTCTCTCTCTCTCTCTCCCTCTCTCTCTCCCCCTCTCTCTCTCTCTCTCCCTCTCTCTCTCTCCCCCTCTCTTTCTCTCCCCCTCTCTCTCTCTCCCCCTCTCTCTCGAAGGCTATAATTATCAGTGAGAAAACCCAAATATCAGTGCTTTAAAAACAAAGTTTCTTGTGTTGCTCTTAATCAAGTACCATACACTTGCTCATCACACTTATGGTCAGCTCTTGACTGGCCCTTTGTTGAAATCACAAACTTGTTCACAAACTGCAATGTAATGTATAAATTTTTAAGTAAACAGAGCAGAGATATTTTTCAAGAAAAACAAATAATGAAAATGCCACTGTTTTGATGCCAGGGTTTCTTTTAAGCTTACCATTTGACATTTTCAGAGATTCACATAACATTACAAAACAGTAATGTTTGATATTACTTTTACATGGTTGTTCTATGCAGAGCAAGTGTTACTACATTTTAACCCCAGGAAAACCATTTCCCACTTTGTTTATATATTGCGAGTAAGGACGGATAGCTGCCATCTCTAACAGGCAAACGTCCAGTACTGAGAAACCAGCCAGTCTACTGGTTTTGCTGTTGGATTGGGAGTGGTTCGCTCCCTTACTTGCAATAAAACAGACACAAGTTGTGTGTCATTAACCAGCAAGAAAAGATGTTTTCCTGGGATTAAAATGTAGCAACATTTGTTCTGCATAGAACAGTCATGTAAAAGTGGTATCAAACATTACCATTGTGCATTTTCCTTTCTAGTAAAAATTACAAACTCAAAAAATATATATACTATGTACTGTATAAATGCAAGTGCTCTATGCATTGATAGTAATTTATTTCTAATATCAGTGGCTTGCTTGAGCTTGAGAATTGGAAGAATATGGTGGAGGAAGAAATTAACAGTGATGAAGAAGAAATTGACAGTAATGAAGAAGAAATCGACAGTAATGAAGAAGAAACTGAGGAGCCCTTGACTTTGTTGATAAATGCATTAGGAGATGAGTGTTTCTCACCGATAGATCCAGACACATTAATCAATCACGGTAAGTTGGTCCACTTGAAACATTTGTGTAACATAACAGTGGGGATTGGGCATTGATTGTGAATTTCAAGTGTGG
The DNA here is from genome assembly GCF_046866305.1 of Octopus bimaculoides. Lineage (NCBI taxonomy): Eukaryota > Metazoa > Mollusca > Cephalopoda > Octopoda > Octopodidae > Octopus > Octopus bimaculoides. The sequence goes on from NC_142928.1 coordinate 94,704,466, forward strand.
TATAGAATCTGTGAGGTTTAAGTACATAGCCTAGTGGTTTTAGAGTGTTGCACTTACAATCACAAGATCATGATTTCAATTCCTGGACTAGGCAGTTCATTGTGTTTTTTCATGAAACACTTCATTTCATGTTGCTCCAGTCCACTCAGTTGTAAACTATTGACCCTACAATGGACTGGTGTCCTGTTCAGGGGTATGTTGTAATTTCAATGACTTTTACACCATGGAAACCCGATAACTATCCCTATGAGTCTTAGAATTCATGATAGTAATGTAAAAAAAAAAAAAAAAATCATGTTAGGTTGCAGTGTTAACAACAGTGCAAGATATTACTCTGCTTAAGTGCTTATATTTTATGGATGTATTGTTAACTATATAAATGGCATCCAACTGTAAAATTATTTTGAAATGTGAAATAAAGATAACTACCACTCTAATACATTTGTGTAATTCTCTCGTGATAATACACAGCAAATCGGCACAGTTGTTAGAATATCTTGTATTTGCTCTAGCTTCTTCCATTCTGAGATCGAATCCCATGGAGATTGACTTTGCCTTTATCCTTCCAGCATCATTATAAGGTTCTTTGTCATGACCATTTGTTTCGCACCTATAAAGTACTTAGCTCTCTAGGTAACTTGTCAGACTTGTACCTCCTGCCATTTGTGTCTGACGAGTCACCTATACAGCTAAGTGCTATATAGGTGTGAAACCAATGGTCACTCTCTGACCAGCCATAACAAACAACCTTCTAAACATTACTGCTTTAATGTTTTAGAGTGTACTTCTTTTATGGATAAAATCCAAAATTACAGGTAAGAACTCAATTAAAATCAATTTATTAAAAATTAAAATTAAATTAAGTTTCACAGAGTAAAATATATATAGATATATAGATTTAGGGAAAAGAACCAAGGTTCATGAACTCATCGATGAAAATCCACTGTCACATATAGAAAAAATTTATAATTAAAAACACAATAAATGAGTATAATATAATACAAAGTAAATATCATAAGATAAAGATAATAAAATGACTACACGTGTTTCATAACCAATTTTCAAATAGAAACAAAATTTAAATCTATCAAAAATATAGCTAATCTTCAGGTCAAAATACAACAATAATAATAATAAATGAATGTATATATCAACCAACAATAAATACAAATGAATTTATATAAAATACTTATTGTATAACGATAGAAAAATATTATTTAAAATATCAAAATAATAAACATTCCATAATCAACCCTACGTCCATTATAATATATGCTAACAAGTATATTATATACAAAAACCAGCTTAAATAATATTGTATTATATTCATTTATTGTGCTTTTAATTATTAATTTTTCTATATATGACAGTGGATTTTCATCGATGAGTTCATGAACCTTGGTTCTTTTCCCTAAAGCTATATATTTTTATATATATACACACACACTCCCATATTTTGGCAGGATCATTAGAGCATTGGACTGCATGCTTTGTAGTATTTCTTTCAGCTCTGTATGTTCTGAGTTCAAATCCTATTATACCTTTAGCTTATATCTACTCTCTTGTAACACCACCACCTGGTGCTTAGGAGCATTTTGGCATACTCTACTCATTTGCAGAAATCTTGTTTGACAAGGAAACTATCACTTTACTCATTTTTAAAATATTGGAATAAGATATATTCATTATGAATTCTACAAAAAAAGATGTTTATTTTTGTCTATTCCAGAAATTTTTTTTATTTTATTCGTAATTAGTTTACCTCAACATGATTATATTTGTACGATCTAATGATGGATCATAACTTACTTATAAAATAACTTTTAGATCCTTTCATTGTCTCCTGTTATCTGAAAATTACTTATGCCATGACATTTCTAACATGTTTAATAATTGTTTCTGCCTTACTTAAAATCTGTATAATAATAATACTTGGTACTCTTTCTATTTCAATACTAAGTAGTGTTGTGGTTAAGAATCTCGCTTTATAATCATGCAATTTAGGGCTCAGTCCCACTGCACAGCACCTTGGATAAGTGTCTTCTACTATAGCCTCAGGCTGAGCAATGCTTTGTGAGTGAATTTGATAGACAGAAATTATGGTAGCCCATCATGTAATTACATCTGTGTGCATGTTTGTGTTTGTGCCCTCCTCTCACTACTCAACAACTTGTGTTGGCTAGGGTATTGGACTGACAATCATTAGGTCATGAGTTTGATTCCTGGACTGGGCAGCATGCTCTGTCATTGAAAAAGCACATGATTTCATATTTTCCCAGTCTACTGTGCTGAAAAATTCCTCCTACCAACTTTTTCATCCTCAGTGTTCTACTAAGACAAGGGAGATAGAACCAAGACAGTGTCTATATGTTTTAGTCACCTAAAACAATTAGCAAAACACATGGTACAAGCTACTGGGCTATTCTCGTATGCAAGTGATAATTATGCAATCAATTATAGCATATATTATACCATGCAGATGTTATTAAAAATACATATATATATATATATATCATCATCATCATCATCATCGTTTAACGTCCGCTTTCCATGCTAGCATGGGTTGGACGATTTGACTGAGGACTGGTGAAACCGGATGGCAACACCAGGCTCCAGTCTGATTTGGCAGAGTTTCTACAGCTGGATGCCCTTCCTAACGCCAACCACTCAGAGAGTGTAGTGGGTGCTTTTACGTGTCACCCGCACGAAAACGGCCACGCTCGAAATGGTGTCTTTTATGTGCCACCCGCACAAGCCAGTCCAGGGGCACTGGCAACGATCTCGCTCGAAAATCCTACAGGAGCCAGTCAGGCGGTACTGGCAACGGCCACGCTCAAAATGGTGCATCTCATGTGCCACCCGCACAAGAACCAGTCCAGGGGCACTGGCAACGATCTTACTTGGCTTGCCGGGTCTTCTCACGCACAGCCCATTTCCAAAGGTCTCGGTCCGTAGTCATCGCCTCGGTGAGGCCCAATGTACGAAGGTCTTGCCTCACCACCTCAGCCCAGGTCTTCCTGGGCCTACCTCTTCCACGGGTTCCCTCAACTGTTAGGGTGTGGCACTTTTTCACGCAGCTATCCTCCTCCATTCTCACCACATGTCCATACCAGCGCAATCGTCTCTCTTGCACGCCACAACTGATGCTTCTAATGTTCAGCTTTTCTCTCAAGATACTTACACTCTGACGGGTATTCACATTGACATTACACATCCAACGGAGCATACTGGCTTCATTCCTTGCGAGCTTACGTATGTCCTCAGCAGTTACAGCCCATGTTTCACTGCCATGTAGCATGGTTGTTCGTACGCATGCGTCATACAGTCTGCCTTTTACTCTGAGTGAGAGTCCCTTTGTCGCCAGCAGGGGTAAGAGCTCTCTAAACTTTGCCCAGGCTATTCTTATTCTAGCAGCTACACTTTCAGCGCACCCACCCCCACTACTAACTTGGTCGCCCAGATAGCGGAAGCTATCGACTACCTCTAGTTTTTCACCCTGGAATGAGATAGAAGTTGTTTCCTGTTTGTTTGCAGTCTTTATTGCACCTGAACATCTGCCACAAACAAAAACTAACTTGCTAGTTAACCTGCCTTTGATGTTGCTGCACCTCTTATGTGTCCATAGCTTGCACCGGGTACATCTTATAGAGTTACTACCTACTCCTTTTCTACATACTGAGCAGGGCCATCTACCTGAAGGGGTTTGTGTTTTATCTACCTTCCTACTTATTAGGATTTTGGTTTTAGCTAGGTTGACTCTAAGGCCCTTCAATTCTAGACCTTGCTTCCACACCTGAAACTACTCCTCTAGTTCTGATAGTGACTCCGCAATTAGGGCAAGGTCATCAGCATAGAGGAGCTCCCAGGGGCAACCTGTCTTGAACTCCTCTGTGATTGCCTGGAGGACTATGGTAAATAATAGGGGGCTGAGGACGGAACCTTGGTGGACCCCTACCTCTACCCGGAATTCATTGCTGTACTCATTTCCAACCCTCACCTTACTGGCAGCATCTCTGTACATGGCTCGCACAGCTCTCACTAACCATTCTTCTATCCCAAGTTTCCTCATTGACCACCAGATAAGGGATCGGGGGACCCTGTCAAAGGCTTTCTCCATGTCAACGAAAGCCAGGTACAGAGGTTTATCCTTAGCTAGGTATTTCTCTTGCAACTGTCTCACTTATATATATATATTAGTGAGGGAAGCAATATTAATACCCAGAAGTAAATGTGGGTGTTCTGTTAGAACAAACTATACTGCAGTAGATACCATAAGAGAAATTCAAATATTGGCTTTTGGTGCAAAATGCACTCTTGTTTTTATTGCTAGTTTATATCACAATTCTTGTGTTCACATAAAACAAACTATCCTACAATAATCAAAGCTAAGAAATATAACATGGCAATAAATATGAAAATAGTTTCATTGCATTCTGTTTCTGAAATTTTGTAACAGGTTCACTCGAGGATGTCTCCATTGAAAACTTAGAAAGTAAAATAATGAGTTTATGTAATGAAGATGTTGTGATCAAACCCGAAGAAAACAAGATATTAGAAGAAACTGCTAGTTGGTATAGTTTCTCTCATTATTTGAATTTTGAGAATATATATATATTTTAATTCATTCTAATGCTTTCTTCCATTGTTCATTTTTTAAAGGATGGTACCAAGGTTCAGGTTTGTCTAGAAGTGCAATGCTCAAAATCATAATATCCAATTCAAAAGTAAGTGGAATGTTGTGAAATGTTAATTTATTACTTTTATACTTTTATGTAATTCTTGTAAACACTCAGAATGGATTTTTTGTTTTCTTTTTTTACCATATGCATCCAACTTTGCAGTGAAGGTAACTTTGAGAAACTATCCTCCATATTTTCATGGATTATTGTGTAGAAAGTTTGTGGCTTACTAGTTACGGTATTGAGCTTACATAGGTTTGATTCCTGGACCAAGTGGTACAAGTTACATCATTTCTCATTGCTCCAATTTACTCAGCTAAATAAGAGTACCAACTAACTCTGGTGCAGCCCTTTCTACAGCTATTACACCCTCAGTGCTCTGAGCTGAGAGTCAACCCAGATGTCTGTCTGCTTGTGGTCACAAAGGCACCTGAAACAATTTCTACATGCTATTAGGCTTGTACATATTGCAAGTGGCAGCTAATGTTTCCTTTTTATTGTTAGAGAAAGGATAATCCTGCTTTGTGACATTTTCTGCAATAGTTCCTTTGCAAAATAGCTGTTGCAGTGGGAAGTATCTTGTGTAAGAGTCATCTACAGTTATGGAATGAGTTCTGGAGTTAAAATAGTCACTATGAATGTAAGTGTCAGATACTTCCATATAATAGTAAGTTGTCACCTATGGCTCAGCTTGAATTCCTAGTTGGAGCCATCTCAATTGCATCATGAACACATTGAAAAGAAATGGATACCACAAAATTGCATATTCTTAAATCCATGAATTTAATGAGTTATTCTTAAATTAAAGCCAAATATTTTATGCATGTATATATATATATATATATATATATATATATATATATATATAAATAATATATTTTTTTACAGTGTATCGCTGACAATGACAACAAACTACAGCAAACCACTACAATGAACACTAGAGAACTATGGTAATATTTTCTTCAGTGTATATTTTAATAACATTCTATCTTAAATAATATGCAATAAACATGGATTTGTTTCTATGTTAACCTTATATTCAGACAGACTTAACCCTTTCGATACCAACCCAGCTAAAACTGGCTCTGACTCTGTAGTACAAATGTCTTATTTTCAGAAGTTCTGAATTAAAATCTTCTACCAAACCTTAGTCACAATTTATGTTCCTAACACTAGCTTAATGATAACTAAGTTATTTTACTAAATTCTTTGTAATATTTAAAATTGATTGAAAGAAACACAGAGCATCTCAAAATAAATATGATAACGAAAGAGTTAAATAAACTTTGTCATAGTAGAGCCAACAGAGAGATGAGCTGTAGATGTTACACATAAAATGCTCTTTTGATTTTTATCGATCTATAGCAATGATTCATGGGCTATTAGTTCAGACTGAATTCAATTCAGTGGGTTAATGTGCTGGTACATTTTTCTTTTTTCTTTCTACCAAATGAAGAAAATGGATGTTAAACTAATTCTGGTTTAACACTAACTGCTGGTATGGTGGCTATTGAGTTTCTTTAGCAGAGTCCACTTTGTTGCAAGAACTGAGACCAGCCCTTGAATTTAAAGATACCTTACTCTCACTAGTTTGAAGCCCCAAAAAAGTAAATGTGTCACTCTTTTCCTTCCCTGACTAAGCCATAAAATATATACTTTTTGTCTTTTTTACCAGAAATGTTCTGAATTGAATTTCTATTGATGAGTTACACCTAGTGACATTTATTAAATATTACTAGCCATTACTGATATATTACTGTGGTTTTTCATTTCATTTGTTTATAAATCTAAAATGTGTTTTTTTGTGAATTTGCTAAATCACACATAACAAGCTAATCTACATACCACTACAGTTTCTACATCACTCTGAAATATGGTATCTCAAAATATGAGTTTGCATTCTGTCTGTATTCATCTACAAAGCCCAACCATCTACTAGTAATTTTTTTTTTTGATTTTGCTCTATCTTGTATGTTCTCTAACTAATAATGTAACAGAATTCCTTTATTGGCATTTCAACTGTTGTTCATAAAATGGGACTATATGTTTTATAAAAGGTTGTTATTGAAACCTCTAGTAATAGAAACCAGATTTCTTACAAATCACACCCCTTATCATCATCATCATCACCACCATCATACGTCTGTTTTCCATGCTGGCATGAGGTGGATGGTTTGACCATAGCTGGTAAGGCCCCAGGTCACACCAGGTATCATTGTCTGTTCTGGCTTGGTTTCTATGGCTGGATGCCCTTCTAAATGCCAACCACTTTACAGAGTGTACTGGGTGCTTTCTATGTGGCACTAGCATCAGTGCTTTTAATGTAGCGCCAGCACTAGTGCTTTTTATGTGGCACCAACACCAGTATTAATTCTGTCTGAGTGGATGGGTCTTCTTGAATACAGCAAAGTGCCAGATATCAAGGCTTGATGGAGGCTAATCTGGGATTAAACAACAACAGTTTAAATCTGCTATCAAGTTACAAATCTTTCTGTTTTTAAATTCAGATATTTAGGATGTGTCAACTTTAACCATGGCATACTGTTCAAGATTTCAGCACAATAATTCTCTCTAATTAATTCAATATGATCATAAAATTGCAGTTACAAATGGAACAACATTCTACAAAATACATTGCATAAACAGCAATGCAATTCAGTTGATCACTTCATACAATGGTGTGACACATAAAAGTCAAATGACATCAAGTATTTTTATAATTACTCCAAGTTAGAAAATACTATGTAAGAAATCCTCATAGTGGGTAGCACTGTTAGACATTATTGTGCTTTTGACATGCCGTTCTAAAGATGAGGTTCAGCCATTGCATTAGCATAGTGTTAACTATGCCTACTTTTCATTCAAATAAAATATATTATGCTTTTGATTGCAACATCTTTAGTAAAATATAAACTCCATTGTACTGAATATCCCCCTTAAATCTCATCATTGTGAAGGAGTGTATAACTGTAAATTATAAAATATTATAAACTATTTTCCTGAAAGTATTATATATGTGGTTTAAATTTCTGTTCATCTTGTGATCATCTATTAATCTAAAGTCTTTTCTCCATCAAAATGACAACAGTATTGTTCCACAACCAAATACATCATCATCATCATCATCAGATGGAATAATTCCAGTAAATCCTTCAGTCATTTTTAATCAAAACGGTGAGTTTACTATTGTTGACATTTAAATATGTTTGTATCTATGTTCATAAATACAGCACAAAACAAAATTTTGAAAGCCAAGAATTAAACCAAAATTCAGTTTAAGCATGTTAAAAGACATCAGAGAAACTTTATACTGATCCTATGCAGACTTACATTTTAAATCTCTCTTCTTGTAACAAATTAATCTCTTAAATTTATCCTCCTGTTTTCTCTTTCTATAGCTAGAAATGTAAGTAGTTGATCATTCTGTCCAATTGTTGTTGTGTAACCCAAGTCCCCAGGATAAGCCAAGAAATAAAAAGGAAAAGATAGAATTGGATTAGACATGTCTTGAGAAAGAAACCCTAAAGCATATTTTATCATAGAATTACTACTTTCTGTGAACCCTGCACTGACAAAGTTTGTGTCCCAGTAATGGAATATTAACATATTGTCCACTCAGTGTTTGTAATTTCTCATCTACAGTTGATAAGATATACTGAACAATATAAAGCAATGGAATAGTCAATAGTGACTTAAAGTGGATGACTTATCATCATCATCATCATCATCGTTTAACGTCCGCTTTCCATGCTAGCATGGGTTGGACGATTTGACTGAGGACTGGTGCAACCGGATGGCTACACCAGGCTCCAATCTAATTTGGCAGAGTTTCTACAGCTGGATGCCCTTCCTAACGCCAACCACTCAGAGAGTGTAGTGGGTGCTTTTACGTGTCACCCGCACGAAAACGGCCACGCTCGAAATGGTGTCTTTTATGTGCCACCCGCACAAGAGCCAGTCCAGGGACACTGGCAACGATCTCGCTCGAAAACCCTACAAGGCCAGTCAGGCGGTACTGGCAACGGTCACGCTCAGGATGGTACATCTTATGTGCCACCCGCACAAGAGCCAGTCCAGGGGCACTGGCAACGATCTCACTTGGCTTCCCGGGTCTTCTCACGCACAGCACATTTCCAAAGGTCTCGGTCAGTAGTCATCGCCTCGGTGAGGCCCAATGTTCGAAGGTCTTGCCTCACCACCTCAGCCCAGGTCTTCCTGGGCCTACATCTTCCACGGGTTCCCTCAACTGTTAGGGAGTGGCACTTTTTCACGCAGCTATCCTCATTCATTCTCACCACATGTCCAAACCAGCGCAATCGTCTCTCTTGCACACCACTACTGACGCTTCTTATGTTCAGCTTTTCTCTCAAGATACTTACACTCTGACGGGTATGCACATTTACATTACACATCCAGCGGAGCATACTGGCTTCATTCCTTGCGAGCTTACGCATGTCCTCAGCAGTCACAGCCCATGTTTCACTGCCATGTAGCATGGCTGTTCGTACACATGCGTCATACAGTCTACCTTTTACTCTGAGTGAGAGTCCCTTTGTCGCCAGCAGAGGTAAGAGCTCTCTAAACTTGGCCCAGGCGGCTATTCTTATTCTAGCGGTTACACTTTCAGCGCACCCACCCCCACTACTAACTTGGTCACCCAGATAGCGGAAGCTATCAACTACCTCTAGTTTTTCTCCCTGGAATGAGATAGAAGTTGTTTCCTGTTTGTTTACAGTGTTTATTGCACCTGAACATCTGCCACATACAAAAACTAACTTTGTAGTTAATCTGCCTTTGATATTGCTGCACCTCTTATGTGTCTATAGCTTGCGCCGGGTACATCTTATAGAGTTACTACCTACTCCTTTACTGCATACTGAGCAGGGCCATCTACCTGAAGGGGTTTGTGTTTTATGTACCTTCCTACTTATTAGGATTTTGGTTTTTGCTAGGTTGTCTCTAAGGCCCTTCGATTCTAGTCCTTGCTTCCACACCTTAAACTTCTCCTCTAGTTCTGATAGTGACTGCGCAATTAGGGCAAGGTCATCAGCATAGAGGAGCTCCCAAGGGCAACCTGTCTTGAATTCCTCTGTGATCGCCTGGAGGACTATGATAAATAGGAGGGGGCTGAGGACGGAACCTTGGTGGACCCCTACCTCTACCCGGAATTCATTACTGTACTCATTTCCAACTTTCACCTTACTGACAGCATCTCTGTACATGGCTCGCACAGCTCTCACTCACCATTCTTCTATCCCAAGTTTCCTCATTGACCACCAGATAAGGGATCGGGGGACCCTGTCAAAAGCTTTCTCCATGTCAATGAAGGCCAGGTACAGAGGTTTATCCTTGGCTAGATATTTCTCCTGCAGCTGTCTCACTAGACATGGCATCAGTGTGCTTTTACCTGGCACGAACCCAAACTGCATCTCATCTAAATTGATTTGCTCCCTAATTAGTTGGGCTATGACCCTCTCCGTAACTTTCATAACCTGATCTAACAGCTTGATGCCTCTGTAATTATTAGTGTCTAAAGCGTCACCTTTACCTTTGTAACAGTTTACTATGGTGCTGCTACACCAGCCATTGGGTATGACTCCTTCGTGTATCACCTGGTTCGTAATACGGGTGACTAGGCTGTAGCCAACACTGCCAGATATTTTGAGCATCTCTGCAGTGATTCCTGATGGGCCGGGGGCTTTCCCTGTCTTCATACTCTTAATTGCTTTATCTACCCTGGTACTGTCAACTCGGATAGCTGGTCCCTCTGTTGGGTCGACATACGGCAGGCTCTCTTTCTCCCATTCATTCTCTTTATTAAGCAGTCTATCGTAGTGGCATCTCCAGACCTCTTTCTTTGCAGCCTCATTTAGTGCAAGCGTACCATCATCCATGCGAACACATTTCTCTCCTACAACATCACTATTCTCTCTCCTACACTGTCTTGCAACACGAAATACCTCGAGTCTTTGGTCCTCACGGCGCAGAACATTGGCAAATCTTTTCTTATCTGCTTCCCCTCTGGCTAAATAAACCTGTCGCCTAGCTTCCCTTCTGGCAGATTGGTACAATTCCCTGCTACCACCGTTCTTCCAGTCCTTCCAAGCCTGTTTCTTTTGTCTAATAGCCCCGTCTACATCCTTGTTCCACCACCACGTTACTCTGGGTCGAGAGGGGACTTTACACCAGCCACAGATCTGGTCTGTGGCTCTCAAGAGGTTGTCCTGCAGAAATCTCCAATTGTCTTCCACGTTGTATGATGCTATATCCCCTTCTATTTCGTCAAATGCTTCAAGTAACTTGTCTCTAAATCTCTGTCCATTTGCAGGGTCTTTAAGTTTCCATACCCTTCTCCCCCAGGCCGGTCTACTTCTGGGCACCCATATTGCCTTGATCTTGAAGTCGCTAACTACTAATCTGTGTTGGGGTGTACATTCTTCGCCAGGGAGGGTTTTGGCATTTATAAGCCTCCCTCTTTCTCTAGTTCTGGCGAGGATGTAGTCGATTTGGCTAGAGTGTCTGCCGGATTGGTAGGTGACTAGGTGACAGGCAGGTTTCCTGAAGTTGGTATTGCAAACCATAAGATCGGTTGCATCACAGAACTCCAGCAGTCTGGTTCCCTCCTCGTTGCGGGAACCGAAGCCATAGCCTCCATGTATGCCATGGAAGCCTCCAGCACGACGTCCGACATGACCATTGAAGTCACCAGCCACAAAGAGAAGGTCTTTGTCTCTTGCCGACGAGGTAGTTTGCAAGAGGGTGTCATAGAACGACGAGGTAGTTTGCACCTCGTGTTATATTTCTTTACTGAAAAGTTGGTTGATATACTTTTCAGTTGCCAATGATAAAGCCTGTGCATGTTTTATGTTTAAGAACATTTCAGAAATTTCCTTTCTTGAAAGAAATGAAGATAACTGATTCTCATTGGGTTTTTATTCTAGGAACCAATCCTGAAGATGAAGCCCAACAACAAACTATTTCAGAGGTAAATGTTTTTTTCTTTTTGTTAATATGCATGGCAACATAGCATTGGTCAGTAAAAACATATAATCATACATGCATCTATCAGTCTACAGTCTAGTAGTAGATGCTTCAAACTGACTTGTTGTGCTTGCACCTATTTGTATACCGCAAGAAATTTTTCCCATGGCAAAATACAGTGAATGGCTTTCTTACAGGTTTGAATATACCTCAAGCATATTTGAACTAGTTGCAAGTTTATATCTATACACATCATTGCTTAATGCTTCTATTCTTTATATGTGGTACTTGGTTACATTAAGATTTTAAATCCCTCCCATGTCAACTGTACCTTTTCTCCTATTTGTTATTATATGTCTTTGACTGTATACGTCTTAGTATATGACTTTGATTTGCTTTGGTCACAAGGGTACAGGCAGCTTTCTCCGTCATTTGTGCTGGGGGTGTTGCAAGGGAGAATAGATTTAGAATTAAAGATTTTCCTATTGTTATCTCTCATTTTCCTATGTTGGTATGGGTTTGCTTATTTTTCCTTTGTGCACTATTTTCTCCAACTTTGTCATTTCTTATTTCTTTATTTGATCAACTTGTTATTCCTTCCAATCTACATTTTTTTAGTTTGTAAGAGATGAATATTAAGAAAGAACACTACTTTGGAAATGTTTTCATAATTTCCTGTTTTTCTATCTCATCTTACTAGTTTTTATTTCATTTTATTTCAAGGTTGATGAAACAATGACTCCTGATTTGTTTCTATCTGATGAACATCAGTCAGAAAACAATTTGGTAGCTGAAGATATCTTATTTCCATCCCAGAGCAATCCAAGGATAACATCACACCCAAGTGACAGTGATATTGAAGAAGAAACACGACTCCATAACCTTGCTCTTCCCTCAGATAAGGCAGCTGACCAGTGTGATATCCAACCAGCTGACCTATGTAATATCCAACCAGCTGACCTGTGTAATACCCAACCAGCTGACCAGTGTAATATCCAACCAGCTGACCAGTGTAATATCCAGCCAGCTGACCAGTTTAATATCCAACCAGCTGACCAGTGTAATATCCAACCAGCTGACCAGTGTGATATCCAACCAGCTGACCAGTGTAATATCCAACCAGCTGACCAGTGTGATATCCAACCAGCTGACCAGTGTGATATCCAACCAGCTGACCAGTGTGATGTCCAACCAGCTGACCAGTGTGATATCCAACCAGCTGACCAGTGTGATATCCAACCAGCTGACCAGTGTGATATCCAACCAGCTGACCAGTGTGATGTCCAACCAGCTGACCAGTGTGATATCCAACCAGCTGACCAGTGTGATATCCAACCAGCTGACCAGTATGAAAATGACCACAATGTAAATGAACCTCTATGTTCACAGGATACTGTTTTAACAGTCACCAGTACCGCTAATGACAAATATAGATCTAACTCACCATTAGATTATTTTGAAAATGATCTAAGTAGAAATGTATTAGAAAACCGTGATTGTGATAGCAGCCAAGAATCAAATGGTCTAGAGCCATCTTTTCCTGTTACATCAACACCTCATGAGAGTTGTCAACTGTCCCTAACGGAACAGCCGGCTTCATCTGAAAGTAGTGTCTTCAACTATAATGCTGATTCCAATCTTCTTGTACCACAACGCTATTCTAGTAATGACAATGATTCTAACTCTGTAAATTTTAATTCAGATGAATTTGTTACTTCTACTGCAGAAGAGCTACACAAACCTGAATTAAGAAACACACATCATTTGAACAGTAATTCCAACAAAAGAACGTTTTCTACATATCAAATAGATTCTCTAAACAATCAATCACATGAAAATATTTGCCAGTTTTATGCTTTAGCATATGCAAGTCCTTCAAAAAGAAAACACATTGGTAAGTGAATTGAGTACATTAATTATTTATGTGAGAAAAATAATCAATATAGGTGCAGGAGTGGCTGTGTGGTAAGTAGCTTACTTACCAACCACATGGTTCCGGGTTCAGTCCCACTGCGTGGCATCTTGGGCAAGTGTCTTCTACTATAGCCTTGGGCCGACCAAAGCCTTGTGAGTGGATTTGGTAGACGGAAACTGAAAGAAGCTTGTCGTATATATGTATATATATGTGTGTGTGTTTGTGTGTCTGTGTTTGTCCCCCTAGCATTGCTTGACAACCAATGCTGGTGTGTTTATGTCCCCGTAACTTAGCAGTTCGGCAAAAGAGACCGATAGAATAAGTACTAGGCTTACAAAGAATAAGTCCTGGGGTCGATTTGCTCGACTAAAGGGGTTGAATAGTTTATGGTATAAGTTCTTATCAACAGCAGGTGTTGATTTTATTTATAGATGCCTTTGCAAGCATAGAAAAGTAGACATTAAACCGATGATATATGCATGCATGTGTGTGTGTAAGAGAGAAGTGCTGAAAAGTTCCTGGCTTTAGATAAAAAAAAATACAGGAGGACCAGTTAATTGGTTTTATTCAATATATTCCCCTCTCAGATTCACACACTTATTGCAGCAGCCCTTCAGTGTTTCTAAGCCCTGTAAAAGAATTCAGAAGGTTGGGTCTCTAACCAGGCCTTTCGCGATGCCCTCAAAGCCAGGAACTTTTCAGCATCCCTCATGGAGATGTGTGATCTTTGAATGGAGAGGTGTCGATTTGTGTTGCATCCAAGAAGTAAGGTGGAGAGGAGGTTCCGCTAGGTTCCTCACATGCAAAGAACACAGGTACAAGATTTTCTGGGCAGGGAACATTGACAGGGTCGGGGGTGTGGGTATACTTCTTGCGGAGAAATGGGTTGAGAAGATAATCGAGGTAGTCAGAGTATGCGATAGAATACTTAAGATTAGATTAGTGCTTCATCATGGGTTAGCAACCATTATCTTGGCCTATGCCCCTCAGCCAGGGCTTCCTGATGAACAGGAAGACTGGTTTTATGATACCCTCCTGCAGATTACCTTGTCAACGAATGACAGGGACCTTCTCTTTGTAGCTGGTGGCTTAAATGGGCATGTTGGACAACATGCAGGGGGCTTCCATGGCGTATATGGAGGCTATGGTTTTGGTTCCCGCAAGAGGAGGGAACCAGGCTGCTAGAGTTCTGCAATGCAAATGATCTTATGGTTTGTAAAAATAACTTCAAGAAACCTGCCAGCCACCTATTCACCTACCAGTCTGGTGGACACACTAGCCAAATTGACTACATCCTCACCAGAAAAAGGGAAAGATGGCTGCTTATAAAGGCCAAAACCTTCCCAGGTGAAGAATGTACCCCACAACATAGGCTGGTAGTTAGCGACTTCAGGATCAGGGCTAAATGGATGCCCAGAAGACGACCAGCATGGAAGAGAAGGGTCTGAAAGCTTAAAGATCCTGTGAATGGACAGAGATTTAGTGATGTATTACTCGAAGCCTTTGATGAAATAGAAGGGGATATAGCTTCACATGATGTGGAAGACAACTGGAGGTTTCTACAGGACAACCTGCTGAGGGCCAGTAACCAGATCTGTGGATGGTGCAAAGTCCCCTCTTGACCCAAAATATGTGGTGGTGGAACAATGTTGTTGACAGGGCTATTAGAGAAAAGAAACAGGCTTGAAAGGACTGGAAGAACGGTGGTAGCAGGGAATTGTATCAGACTGCCAGAAGGGAAGCTAAGAGACAGGTTTATTTAGCCAGAGGGGAAGCAGATAAGAAAAAATTTGCCAATGTTCTGCGCCGTGAGGACCAAACAGTTGAGGTATTTTGTGTTGCAAGACAGTGTGTGAGAGAGAATCGTGATGTCATAGGAAAGAAATGTGTCCACATGGATGATGGTTCACTTGCACTAAACGAGTCTGCAAAAAGAGAGGTTTGGGGATGCCATTATGAAAGGTTGCTCAATCAAGAGAATGAATGGGAGAATGAGAGTCTGCCGTATGTCGACCCAACAGAGGGACCAGCTATCCGAATTGACAGTACCTTGGTAGATAAAGCAATTAAGAGTATAAAGACAGGGAAAGCCCCCCCCCCCCCCGCCCATCAAGAATCACTGCAAAGGTGCTCAAAATATCTGGCAGTGTTGGCTATAGCCTAGTCACCCGTATAGTTAAGCAGGTGATACACGAAGGAGTCATACCCAATGACTGGTGTAGCTGCACCCTAGTCAACTGCTACAAAGGTAAAGGTGACGCATTAGATACAAATAATTACAGAGGTATCAAGTTGTTGGATCAGGTAATGAAGGTCACGGAGAGGGTCATAGCCCAACTAATTAGGGAGGGAGTCAGTTTAGATGAGATGCAGTTTGGGTTCGTGCCAGGGAAAAGCACCACTGATGCTATATTTCTAGTAAGACAGCTGCAGGAGAAATACCTAGCCAAAGATAAACCTCTGTACCTGACTTTCGTTGACATAGAGAAAGCCTTTGACAGGGTCCCCCGCTCCCTTATCTGGTGGTCAATGAGGAAACTAGGGATAAATGAGTAAGGTGAGGGTTGGCAACGGGTACAGTGAAGAATTCCGGGTAGAGGTAGGGGTCTACTAAGGTTCTGTCCTCAGCCCCCTCTTATTTATCATAGTCCTCCAGGCGATAACAGAGGAATTCAAGACAGGTTGCCCCTGGGAGCTCCTCTATGCTGATGACCTTGCACTAATTGCTGAGTCACTATCAGAACTAGAGAAGTTTCAGGTGTGGAAGCAAGGATTAGAATTGAAGGGCCTTAGAGTCAACCTAGCTAAAACCAAAGTCCTAATAATTAGGAAGGTAGACAAACCACAAATCCCTTCAGGTAGATGGCCCTGCTCGATCTGTAGAAAAGGCATAGGTAGAAACTCTATAAGTTGTACCCAGTGTAAGCTATGGACACATAAGAGGTGCAGTAATATCAAAGGAAGGCTAACTAGGAAGATAGTTTTTGTATGTGGCAGATGTTCAGGAGCAATAAACACTGAAAATGTGCAGAGAACAACTTCCGCCACATTCCAGGGAGAAAAACTACAAGTAGTTGATAGCTTCCGTTACCTAGGTGACCAAGTCAGTAGCGGGGGAGGGTACGCTGAAAGTGTAGCTGCTAGAATAAGAATAGCCTGGGCAAAGTTCAGAGAGCTCTTACCTCTGCTGGTGACAATGGACCTCTCGCTCAGAGTAAAAGGTAGACTGTATAACGCATGTGTATGAACAGCCATGCTACATGGCAGTGAAACATGAGCCGTGACTGCTGAGGACATGTGTAAGCTCGCAAGGAATGAAGCCAGTATGCTCCGCTGGATGTGTAATGTCAGTGTGCATACTCGACAGATTGTAAGTACGTTGAGAGAAAAGTTGGACCTAAGAAGCATCAGATGTGGTGTGCAAGAGAGACAACTGCGCTGGTATGGTCAGACATACAAGTGGTGTCGTTCATTTCCAATATTCTGCAAAAACACATCTGGCCATGTAGAAATATTACCTTGCTTGGAAACAGGTGAGGGTTGGTGACATGAAGAGCATCTAGCTGCAGAAAATTTGCCTCAACAAACCCATGCAAGCATGGAAAAGTGGAATTCAAAGTGACAATGATGATATCATCATCATCATCATCGTTTAACGTCCGCTTTCCATGCTAGCATGGGTTGGACGATTTGACTGAGGACTGGTGAAACCGGATGGCAACACCAGGCTCCAATCTAAATTTGGCAGAGTTTCTACAGCTGGATGTCCTTCCTAACGCCAACCACTCGGAGAGTGTAGTAGGTGCTTTTACGTGTCACCTGCACAAAGGCCAGTCAGGCGATACTGGCAACGGCCACGCTCGAAATGGTGTCTTTTATGTGCCACACACACAAGCCAGTCCAGGGGCACTGGCAACGATCTTACTTGGCTTGCCGGGTCTTCTCACGCACAGCACATTTCCAAAGGTCTCGGTCAGTAGTCATCGCCTCGGTGAGGCCCAATGTATGAAGGTCTTGCCTCACCACCTCAGCCCAGGTCTTCCTGGGCCTACCTCTTCCACGGGTTCCCTCAACTGTTAGGTTGTGGCACTTTTTCAGGCAGCTATCCTCATCCATTCTCACCACATGTCCATACCAGCGCAATCATCTCTCTTGCACACCACAACTGATGCTTCTAATGTTCAGCTTTTCTCTCAAGATACTTACACTCTGACGGGTATTCACATTGACATTACACATCCAACGGAGCATACTGGCTTCATTCCTTGCGAGCTTACGCATGTCCTCAGCAGTTACAGCCCATGTTTCACTGCCATGTAGCATGGCTGTTCGTACACATGCGTCATACAGTCTGCCTTTTACTCTGAGTGAGAGTCCCTTTGTCGCCAGCAGAGGTAATAGCTCTCTAAACTTTGCCCAGGTTATTCTTATTCTAGCAGCTACACTTTCAGCGCACCCACCCCCACTACTAACTTGGTCGCCCAGATAGCGGAAGCTATCGACTACCTCTAGTTTTTCACCCTGGAATGAGATAGAAGTTGTTTCCTGTTTGTTTACAGTCTTTATTGCACCTGAACATCTGCCTCATACAAAAACTAACTTCCTAGTTAACCTGCCTTTGATGTTGCTGCACCTCTTATGTGTCCATAGCTTGCACCGGGTACATCTTATAGAGTTACTACCTACTCCTTTTCTACATACTGAGCAGGGCTATCTACCTGAAGGGGTTTGTGTTTTATCTACCTTCCTACTTATTAGGATTTTGGTTTTAGCTAGGTTGACTCTAAGGCCCTTCAATTCTAGACCTTGCTTCCACACCTGAAACTTCTCCTCTAGTTCTGATAGTGACTCCGCAATTAGGGCAAGATCATCAGCATAGAGGAGCTCCCAGGGGCAACCTGTCTTGAACTCCTCTGTGATTGCCTGGAGGACTATGATAAATAGGAGGGGGCTGAGGACGGAACCTTGGTGGACCCCTACCTCTACCCGGAATTCATTGCTGTACTCATTTCCAACCCTCACCTTACTGGCAACATCTCTGTACATGGCTCGCACAGCTCTCACTAACCATTCTTCTATCCCAAGTTTCCTCATTGACCACCAGATAAGGGATCGGGGGACCCTGTCAAAGGCTTTCTCCATATCAACGAAAGCCAGGTACAGAGGTTTATCCTTGGCTAGGTATTTCTCCTGCAGCTGTCTTACTAGAAATATGGCATCAGTAGTGCTTTTACCTGGCACGAACCCAAATTGATTTGCTCCCTAATTAGTTGGGCTATGACCCTCTCTGTAACTTTCATAACCTGATCTAACAGCTTGATGCCTCTGTAATTATTTGTATCTAAAGCGTCAACTTTACCTTTGTAGCAGCTTACTATGATACTGCTACACCAGTCATTGGGTATGACTCCTTCGTGTATCACCTGGTTCGTAATACGGGTGACTAGGCTGTAGCCAACACTGCCAGATATTTTGAGCATCTCTGCAGTGATTCCTGATGGGCCGGGGGCTTTCCCTGTCTTCATACTCTTAATTGCTTTATCTACCCTGGTACTATCAACTCGGATAGTTGGTCCCTCTATTGGGTCGACATACAGTAGGCTCTCTTCCTCCCATTCATTCTCTTTATTAAGCAATCTACCGTAGTGGCATCTCCAGGCCTCTTTCTTTGCAGCCTCATTTAGTGCAAGCGTACCATCATCCATGCAAACACATTTCTCTCCTACGACATCACTATTCTCTCTCCTACACTGTCTTGCAACACGAAAGACCTCGAGTCTTTGGTTCTCACGGCGCAGAACATTGGCAAATCTTTTCTTATCTGCTTCCCCTCTGGCTAAATAAACCTGTCGCCTAGCCTCCCTTCTGGCACATTGGTACAATTCCCTGTTACCACCGTTCTTCCAGTCCTTCCAAGCCTGTTTCTTTTGTCTAATAGCCCTGTCTACCTCCTTGTTCCACCACCACGTTACTCTGGGTCGAGAGGGGACCTTACACCAGCCACAGATCTGGTCGGTGGCTTTCAACAGGTTGTCCCGCAGAAATCTCCAATCGTCTTCCACGTTGAATGTTGCTATATCCCCTTCTATTTCGTCAAATGCTTCAAGTAACTTGTCTCTAAGTCTCTGTCCATTTGCAGGGTCTTTAAGCTTCCACACCCTTCTCCTCCAAGCTGGTCTAATTCTGGGCACCCATTTTGCCTTGATCCCAAAGTCGCTAACTACTAATCTATGTTGTGGGGTACATTCTTCGCCAGGGTAGGTTTTGGCATTTATAAGCCGCCCTCTTTCCCTATTTCTGGCGAGGATGTAGTCGATTTGGCTAGAGTGTCTGCCGGAGCGGTAGGTGACTAGGTGACTGGCAGGTTTCCTGAAGTTGGTATTGCAGACCATAAGATCGGCTGCATCACAGAACTCCAGCAGTCTGGTTCCCTCCTCATTGCGGGAACTGAAGCCATAGCCTCCATGTATGCCATGGAAGCCTCCAGCACGACGTCCGACATGACCATTGAAGTCTCCAGCCACAAAGAGAAGGTCCCTGTCACTCGTCGACGAGGTAGTTTGCAAGAGGGTGTCATAGAATTGGTCTTTCAGACCATCTGGTAGCCCCGTTTGAGGTGCATAGGCTGAGATGACAGTAGCTAATCTATGATGAAGCACTAGTCTAATCTTAAGTACTCTGTCACTTACTCTAACTACCTCGATTACCTTATCCACCCATTCCTACGCCCCAGACCCCGTCAGTGTTCCGTGCCCAGAAAATCTTGTACCTGGGTTCTTTGCCTGTGAGGAACCTCGCAGAATCTCTTCTCCATCTTACTTCCTGGATGCAGCACATATCTACGCGTCTCCGTTCAAGCATCTCAACAATTTCACCAGATCTACCTTTCAGAGTGCCAATCCTAACAGTATGGGTGTTGGGGGTGTGGGCCTGTAGCCTGGGAAGGGGAAAAGCAGTGTCGTGTGCATAATATACATAAGTGTGTATATGACTATGTATATGCGTGTGTGCGTCCTTATCTTGACATTGGGAAATAATTACGAAAAGTGTCACCATCATACTAGCAGTCTGATTTGGAAACATGTCCAGTCTTGGATAAATATTACCTTGCTTGGAAACAGTTGAGGGTTGATAAAAGGAAACAAATTCAGCTATAAAAAAGTCTGAATTCTGTGATCCATGGGATCATGGAAAAGCAATGATGATTTGCAACTGAATGCTCACTTTCAAACATGTCTATATTCTTACAGAAACACAAGATATTACAGATCAAAGTAAATTAGATGCTTTAAATGTAAGTACAAGTTATTCTGTTTTTTGTTTTCTTTTTTGTTACATCATTCTATGCCAACATGATGAAAGTCCATACAAGTTTAGCTATTTTTGTATATGAATTGAGGAGGTGACACATAGAAAATATCCATGCCAGTGACATGTAGAGAGCACAACACACAAAAGGCACTTATGCCATTGACACATAGTAAGCAACCCATGCCAATGACATGTAAGTGGCACCTGTGCCAGTGACACATAAAAGGCTCCTGTGCCAGTGACATATGTAAGACACATACAAAACACCCAGTACTCTCTATGGAGTGGTTGGCATCCAGCCATAGAAACCAAGCCAAAACAGCTTACCAGTTCTAATCAAACCATCTATTCCATGCCGGCATGAAAAACAAGACACTAAATGATGATGATGTTGATGAACCTAAGATCCAGAGTAGTTCAAGAATGTAGGAACAATATGAAATGTCCATCCATAATTTATTAGATTTAAACTAAAAAGTTATTTTATTATTTTAGGTAACTCAAGGATTTTAATTTGTCTATATTTACTTTACTGAAAAATCTTTCTTTTACTATATAAAGAGGTGGTTAAATATATAAAAAAAATGTATTTGCATCTTTTGAACATTTTTTTTTTTTTTGTTATTCTGCCTCCCTTTAGCGGTATTTCGTCTGTCTTTACGTTCTGAGTTCAAGTTCTGCCAAGGTCAACTTTGCCTTTCATCTTTTTGGGGTCGATAAATTAAGTACCAGTTGCGTACTGAGGTCAGTCTAATCGACTGGCCCCCTCCCCCTAAATTTCAGGCCTTGTGCCTTGAGTAGAAATGATTACCTTGCTTCCCTGTCACACTCTAACCTTTTATCATCTGATACTGGATCACCTCCTCCAATGTCCCCTCCGTTGTAGCAAGACACCTGTTTCTGCCTTTCTGTGTCTTTGTCACCCTCTAACCTTTCATCCTCTGGCACTAGTTCTCAAATGCCCCTGCCCCTCTCATAATTCCTTGTCTTGAGAGTTACTTGGTGACCCTGCTAGTGCTGGTGCCACGTAAAAAGCATCCAGCTGTAAAAATCAGGTCAAAACTAACTTCACCTGTGCTGGTGCCACATAAAAAGCACTCAGTCTAATCTGCAGTGTTGTTGGTGTTAGGAAGGGTTCCAGCCATCAAAACCCTGCCAAAACAGACAGAGTAGCATAGGGTAGTTTTTCTACCTGGCCAGTTCCTGTGAACTGCCCTACCCATGCATGGATGGAAAACAGACATTAAACGATGATGACGACGACAACTTCATGCAAGTTTGCTTACCACCGTTTCAGGTTCAGTCTCAGGCCAACCCAAACCCTTGTGAGTGGATTTGGTTGATGAAAACCCATCATGTATGTGTGTATGTTTGCTTGTATGTATGTAACTTGTAATATATTCCACTCAGCTGAGGGATCTTGAGAGTACTTGGTGACCTCACTATTGATAGTGCCACAAAAAAAAAAAGACAGTGCACTCAGTGAGTGTGTGTGTATATATATATACAAAGCTATTCTGATTATATGTCTGTGCACACGTTTGAATGTGCCAGAGGGTTTGCAAATCCAATGGGGGTCTTAAAAGACATGTTAGGATCCACAATGAGCAGAACTTACTTGCAGGTATTGGTAGTGCAAATCAGAGGTGCAATCTGTGTGGGTGTTTTTTCAAAACACTGTCTGGTTTAAAAAGCCACATCAGACGCCATGAAAGGGCTAAGGTGTAGGTGCAGGAGGTGGTCAAACTCTGTTTAAGGAGTAGACAACCACCATATATACTAAAGTAAGCACATAAATGTGAAACAAGGTGGGGGAAAATAGTACTCAAATACCAGAAGTAGAGTAATATGCTTTATTATTATCAAAGCTGCAAAAACATCATAGCTACTCAGAGTTTCATGTTTCCATTCATCAGACAGTTTAGATTCTCAATCTAAACAGTCCAACGAACGGTAAAGTGAAACTCTGTGTAGCAGGTTATTGTGATATTTTTGCAGTTTTAATAACAATAAAGTATATAGTGTATATGCAAACTATATAAAAAAAAAAGAGTAGAGCTTACTTATTCACTCGAAAACTGAAGTTTCACTCCATTGATACTCAGTATAATTCTTTACACTGTCTTCAAGGCAACTGATGAATAATACAAGTTCTCAATAGTTACATAACTCTTTCAGTTGTTGAGTGTGACTGCTTGACATTAACTAGCTGGCCCATTGTATATCTAGAACCACATCATCCTTCACGAGTGTAATTTGAAAGAAATTTACTTTTTTCTTGTGGAAGCAGTATCCAGTTTCTAGTACACTTTCACAAATGTTCTTGTAAGGCATTATAATTTTGACTGCAAGCTGGACTATTAAGGCATTATCAATTCTTTCAAATCCCTCTGATTGCTAACCTGAGTTCCTGTCAAGTTACTGTCTAAAACCAGCGATTAATTCAAAGATTTGGGAACTGGTTATGCTTAATAATAATGGATGAATTGCTAAAGCTAACGCTTCCACTGTTTCTCCCCACTGGCAAAGTCAGTTTCTCTAAAGTGAGTTCAAGTGCCTCCCCCCCTCCCCAAATATACTACAATACATGTGGAATATTTTTTGTTTCATAAGATTGGTTATGTTGTATGTGCCTTCTTATAAATATATTTAATATAATTCATCTTGGACTGTGTTTGAGTGATACTTTGGTTTTATACACTTGTCAGTAAACATACAAAACAGAATGCTGGTGTAGCATTTTGATGGTGGATTTGACTCGCTTCTATTGCCTATACTGTTATAGCTAACTTTGGTAGTTGCCAGAAATATTCTAACATTTACCCTACTTGTATGGAATGCTATATTATCCATGATAAAGGAAGACCTGACTTAGAACAAAACTCACTGGAATGCCTTCCTGCAACCATTTAGATATTCAAGCCATAATCAATCATACCCATCTCAGAGGGTCTGCATAGAGGTTTGGAACTCCCTTTCTTCTGACTATGCTCATTGTTAATAGTTCCAGGGTTAAATCCAAACTTTATTCAGAACCATCCTAAACAATCTAACTTTAACCCATTACCTCTCGTAGTTCTATTAACTGGAATTCTTTTTATGAAACTTTGATTTCTAGCATGAAACAGCCTTAGAAACATGCTGGAATGATCAAAATAACATTTCAGAATAACATTTTAAATAGAAATAAGCGAGATATTGGGTGAAAAATTAGCAAACCTCATTTGAATATCAGAGAAATATACCTAGTAGATATAGCAAAAAGGTTAGATATGTGTAAATATTGACAGATAATTACGAAATTTGTAATTTTTAAGTGATCTCATACGAGATCACTGGTAGGTAATGGGTTAATGGAATTAAGAGTAATACTCATACTAAATAGTGGAATAAACTAGATGATTCTGACAAGCATTAGTTAAAAAAGTATCAAAAATGACATTTATATATATATATCTGCATCAAGTATTCATGTTAATGTTTGATTTATATGTTATTCACGCCAGAAGAGTTGGGAAAAAGTAATATACATATTTAAGGGGCAATTCTCAAATATTTCATTCATTAAAATATCACAAAAATTATTTCTAGAAATTGAAGTAATAATGAGATTTTACTTTATTAGGTTTGTAAATAATGTTATTTCTATTCTCTTTTTCAGGAATTAAAATCGCTACTGAAAATACCTCTAATCACAGCAGATAAAAAAATAACCACTAATTGGTCACTACCTAAGAACGTTTTAACAAAAATTAACACATATTGGTCTAACAACACATCAAATCATTCAATTCAATGATCAAAATTTATTTTATATCTAATGAAATTTGGTTATATTTTGATTAAGCAAATTAAAATAAATTTTTTCGACTTTAGTGAGTTTAGAGATTTCTTATGGACGTTGTCAGTAGAGAGAGATACAATAGAACTGTTAGCTTTAACAATTCATCCATTACTATTAAGCATAACCAGTTCCCAAATCTTTGAATTAATCACTGGGTTTTAGACAGTAACTTGATAGGAACTCTTGTTGATCTTAAAGCAGCAATACTTATGTCAGTGGGACCTGGTCATGAACTCTTTCAGAAGGAAAACACGATCTGGTGGAAACTGAAGAATATAGAGAAGTGGCACAAATATTTCCCTGCTGGATTTATTATATTCTCCATGTACTCGGGATCTAGAGTTTTCAGTTGTGCATGTTTTCTTTGGGAGGTTTTTTTTTTTGGTGGGGGAGGGGATGGAACAGCAGTTAACCCTTTCATTACTAACCTGGCCGTAGCCGGCCGAGAGTACCCATTGTTATTTAAATGTAAATTTGAACCCAAATCTCGTTAGTACATTCATTAAAACACCTGATTTCACTTTGCAAACAGTTGAGTTATCGTCTCCAACATTGTTTGGCGTGACATTTGAACTCAGTGAATTTTGGAAGATTTTTTTCCACATTTTTTGCGGCGTTAATTTTTTTCAACTTTGAAGATGGAGAAGAGTTTCATGCTATCAAGCAGTGATTCCGAATTTGAAGGTTTTTCAACAGAAGATATGGAGATATCGAAGAAAAGAATGAATGAGCTACAAAAGCACGTGGTGAACGATAATAAATTGGATATTTCTGTATCCGAAACTGAAAGCAGCGACGGCGACAGCGAGGATGATTTTTACACCAGAATGGAGTAAAGATTTTTAAAATATTTTTATTAACAATTTTTCTGAGGAGACAGGGTCTACCCATAGTCTTTCTCAGGAAGCGAAACCTTTAGACTTCTTTTTCATGCTTGTTTGAAATAATTACTGCGTAAACAAACCGGAAAAAAAAGATAGCTTGTGGTTTCCTGCAACTGTAGATGAAATACGGGCATTTTTTGCCATAAATATTATTATGGGTATTAGACAGTTACCCAGAATAACAAATTACTGGAGCGATCAATATATTTCCAGTATTATGAATGAGTATGATTCGTGAAGCTGAACCAATATTTATATGTGAGAGACACTAGCAGTACCCCAGTTGGAGAACTTTGAGACAAAAATTATGCAATAGAATTGATTAAGAACCCTTTCTTTAATTATGTTCCAAATATCACATTAATATGTTGATAAATAAAAAAGTTACAGGTGTTTAATGAGACTAGTCTAAATACATGATTATTTTAGAATTTAATTGAAACTCATGAGGAGTGTATTTTGGTCAGAAATATAGTAACGAAAGGGTTAAATTTATCCTTGAGAAATGTTGATTGCATAAAGAAAATGTTTATGAAGACTGCACAATTGGAGGACAACTAGACCAGATTTCATTTAGATACTGTGGGATTTTCCCAAAATTTAATTCGTATTTCTGAACATCACCAGCAGATGATCACGAGTTTAGTAAGTCGCTATAATAATTTTGTCCACTCAGTTCTTACAATGATATTTTAACCACATCTTAAATGATAACATGATAATGGATGTGTCTCCTACTGTTGAAATATGGACTTGGTGTTCCTGTCACTGAACACAAGAGTAGAAAACTTACTTGAGAGTGCATTCTCAATAAAATTCTAATAGCAAAACTTACAATGGAGGTCATCTTGTGAAAGTTGATGCTCACTTGAAGCAATTTAAGTCATCTAATACTAGATGATTTGAAGTTCTTTACAACCAATTCTATGAGAACATGGAAACTTCAATAGCTTCTCTTTAATGAGTGATTTTTTTTTCCTGGTTCAAGTATGTATTAAACATTTAATTTAAGCTATATCAACTCTCATCAAGAATTTGAAAAGGTTGTCTCTCGGCCTTACCAATCTCAGGGCTTATGTCATCAAGCAATTTTTATCTTAATATTAGGTACTTCTAGGACAAGGTGTCTTAAAGGAAAACTACTCAATCTGTGAAACTCAAATCACTCAGTTATATAATGTTGAGCATTTACATAACTCCTAGAATGTCAATATGCTACAGATGTAATCACATGGGGAACATTATTCATAATTGTTTGAAAGATAGGAATTTTTGCCACAGCTTATCAAGAGTTTTTAATCAATCAATCAAAAAAATTATTAGTGGATATCCATTTTCCAGTCTTGAACAGGGAATACAATGTGGCAATTAATGTCATCATAATAGTGAAGACACGTGGCTTAATGGTTAGGGGTATTCAGCTTGTAATCATGAGTTCAGTTCCTGGCAACACGTGTCCACGTTGCTTGTCCACTGAGCTGGCAAAAATGAGTAGTACTTGAATTTCAAAGGGTCAGCCTAGTCACACTGAATCTCCCTGAGAACTACGTTAGGAGTACATGTGTTTGTGGAGTGTTCAGCCACTTGCACCGGGTCAACTGGATCCCTCATTGTCATAACCAGCAGAGTGCCAGTAAAATGGTTAGACTGAAACATTTAGGAAGGATGGGTGAGACAGCTACTGGGATTCTTGAGGATGGATATCAATTAAAGATGGAGAAATACAAAATATTTAAAATCAACTGAACTTCATCCCATTTGTGATGTATTCATTAGGATTCTTCATGAAGGAGGAGAGACTGCAGAAGCAGTCAATAAGTTGTATGCTTTGAAATGCAATCAAGGAAACCACTTTCTCTGTAAAGTGGTTGGCATTAGGAAGGGCATCCAGCCTTAGAAACCAAGCCAAAACAGACTATGGAACCTGGTGTGGCCCTGGCCTTGTCAGTTCCTGTCAAGCCATCCCACCCATGCCAGCATGGAAAACAGACGTTAAATGATGATGAAATGAAAGTTGAGGAGAATGTGGAACTTGTCTCGTGTAGATGAGTCTCAGTATGCTAAACTGAAAAGAGATATATTTTTTTTATTTTGAAAAATCTTTTTTAAAACAAGTTTTTCCTAATATACTTTCAATTTCTTGCTTGATGATTTCCTTTACAGTTTTAAAACTCTTCATCTTGTTCAATTCTTGTATGCTAGAAAACAACATGATTTTGAACTTTTATCACCTGTTCTGAGCTAACCATCCCATGGTTAGACCCTTTAATAATCTCCAAAATAACAAGTACGTCATTTAATAAATTTATTTAATCAAGCTTTAAGAATCTATTAGTTCACAAAGTATGTCTTTAATGAAAAAAAATTTCCTATAAATTAGACTATCATATTTTGGCAGCAAATACTCCTTCTTCTATTTGTGTATCCCATTTCTCAATCTGAAAAAGAAAGAAAAAAATATACAGATATACCAACACACACGAGATTGAAACATATCCGACCTCACACACTTCTCATGAGGAATTCTGGAAGGAGCTTCGTGAGACCACTACTACGTCACTTCCAGAAAAAAAAAAAGAAAAAAAGAAAAGCCGTTAGTAAACAGTTTATGGCATAGACTCCATCTAAGAAGATCTGAAGAAGGAATTGTATTCCGAAATATCATCGGACTATGGATAACTAAATTACAACAAATATATAGTCCATTTTTTTATATTATTGTGCATTGTTGTATCATTGAAAACTTTTATTCTTTATATACCAGAGTTAATAAAATAAGTTATATATGCAGGCATGGCTGTGTGGTTTAGAAGCTTGCTTCCCAACCACTGTGGTTTGGGATTCAACCCCACAATACACTACCTTTGACAGTGTTTTCTGTTATAGCCCTTGGCTGACCAACACCTTGTGAGTGAATTTGGTACACAGAAACTAAAAGAAGCCAATCATGTGTGTGTGTGTGTGCACGTGTCTGCTCTTGACATCACGTGATGCTTGTAAACGAGTGTCACCAACATACAAACAGTATTGTTTGTTTCCAGTCTTCCATGAAAAACGTTCATGGAGGAAATATTACCTTGCTTGGAAACTGGTGAGGGTTGGTGATAAGGTTATCAAACCATAGCAAATCTGCCTCAATGAACCCCATCCAAACCATACAAGCATAGAAAAGTAGATACTAAAATAATGATGTAGTTTTTTTTTTTTTTTTTTTTTTTTTTTTGATCACATATTTGCAAGAAAAAAAATATATACATACCCAAGCATTTGGGCAAATGGACTTGAAAACTCTCTTGAAGTAATCACATGGTTCATAGTCTTCTCCCTTGATTTTGTGACATCTGTGATAGTCTACATAGTTCTGCCAGCAATTTCTGTTGAAAAATATTAAAACACAAGCAATAAGAAAACAGTGTGATGCAAAGACATTTGTTTTCAGAAACTGGAATAAGTGATACTGAAATACTAGCAATTATTTCTACACTTGAGTACTGAATCACCATGAACCATTTAACATTTAAACCAAATATTCTACTTCTTTTATGTTAAACCGGCCAGATCAAGCCTTTCACACCTACCCTACAATGTTATTCTAAGAGTAAACAATCATGTCATTAAATTCCCAAAGCTATGAGATAATATGTAATTACTTCATAGTAATGTGAATAAATAAGCATCACATTTTACTGAGTAATCTGAATAGTAAAGAATTAAGCATTCAGCTATGAAATAGAACGACTGGTTTTGTGTATAAGGCAAACTGAAGCTATATCAATTATGTGCTCCATATATATGTTGTCAAATATTATTCCTGTTTTATGTTCAAACTATTCAGATTCAACCTCTCATATCCACTCTACAATGTCATTCTAAAAATAAACAATCACATTACCAAAATCTCAAAGCTACAAAATTGTACATGATTAATTCAAAACAATGTGAATAAATAAGCATTATATTTGACAGAGTGATCTGGATGTCAAAGGATTAAATGAAAACTATCGACCAACTTAGATTAACACTCACATATTTCCTTTCAATATTAATTTTGTAAACAGAACCTTTGCTCAATCTTTGCTTAATGAAAATTATTTACATAGACAAATTTTAGCTTACCTGGTTTGATTCTGGTTAGGAAACCTTGCATCAAATGGAGCAGTTTGAAGCTTTACTTCTTCAGCCATGTTGACTGGTAAACTATAATTAAAAAGATTAAAAAACAAGGTAGTTTTGGTGAAGCATTACATGGCGTAACTTAAACAAACAGGAAACAACTTCTATCTCATTCCAGGGTGAAAAACTAGAGGTAGTCGATAGCTTCCGCTATCTGGGCGACCAAGTTAATAGTGGGGGTGGGTGCGCTGAAAGTGTAGCTGCTAGAATAAGAATAGCCTGGGCAAAGTTTAGAGAGCTCTTACCCCTGCTGGCGACAAAGGGACTCTCACTCAGAGTAAAAGGCAGACTGTATGACGCATGCGTACGAACAACCATGCTACATGGCAGTGAAACATGGGCTGTAACTGCTGAGGACATACGTAAGCTCGCAAGGAATGAAGCCAGTATGCTCCGTTGGATGTGTAATGTCAATGTGAATACCCGTCAGAGTGTAAGTATCTTGAGAGAAAAGCTGAACATTAGAAGCATCAGTTGTGGCGTGCAAGAGAGACGATTGCGCTGGTATGGACATGTGGTGAGAATGGAGGAGGATAGCTGCGTGAAAAAGTGCCACACCCTAACAGTTGAGGGAACCCGTGGAAGAGGTAGGCCCAGGAAGACCTGGGCTGAGGTGGTGAGGCAAGACCTTCGTACATTGGGCCTCACCGAGGCAATGACTACGGACCGAGACCTTTGGAAATGTGCTGTGCGTGAGAAGACCCGGCAAGCCAAGTAAGATCGTTGCCAGTGCCCCTGGACTGGTTCTTGTGCGGTTGGCACATGAGATGCACCATTTTGAGCGTGGCCGTTGCCAGTACCGCCTGACTGGCTCCTGTAGGATTTTCGAGCGAGATCGTTGCCAGTGCCCCTGGACTGGCTTGTGCGGGTGGCACATAAAAGACACCATTTCGAGCGTGGCCGTTTTCGTGCGGGTGACACGTAAAAGCACCCACTACACTCTCTGAGTGGTTGGCGTTAGGAAGGGCATCCAGCTGTAGAAACTCTGCCAAATCAGACTGGAGCCTGGTGTTGCCATCCGGTTTCACCAGTCCTCAGTCAAATCGTCCAACCCATGCTAGCATGGAAAGCGGACGTTAAACGATGATGATGATGATGATGATGATGTTGTATAAGGCCAGAACAATGTGAGAAGATACAAAGTAAACTACAAAGAGAAAACAAAGTTGCAGTTTAACCTCTTAAAAGATGTATATAGTGTGTCAGCAGAAACAATAAAATATAGGCGGCGAGCTGGCTGAAACGTTAGCATGCCAGGCAAAATGCTTAGCGGTATTTCGTCTGCCGTTACATTCTGAGTTCAAATTCCGCCGAGGTCGAATTTGCCTTTCATCCTTTCGGGGTTGATAAATTAAGTACCAATTACGCACTGGGGTCGATGTAATCGACTTAATCCCTTTGTCTGTCCTTCTTTGGCCCCTTGTGAGCAATAAAGAAATAAGAAACAATAAAATATAGGCACAATGAAGTACAAGTAAAATGTGTGGTTAAGAAGCTCAGTGTGCAACCACGTTTCAGGTTCAGTTTCGCTGCATAGCACCTTGGGCAAGTATTTTCAACTATAAACCTTGATCAACCAATGTGAGTGAATCTGGTTGACGGAAACTGTGGAAGTTTACTGTGTGTGTATATACATACATATATGAGTGAGTGTCTGTGTTTGTCCCCACTCCACCACTTGACAGCCAGTGTAAGCTTGTTAACATCCCTGTAACTTAGCAGTTTGGCAATGGAAACCAATAGAATAAGACCCAGACTTAAGACAAACTAAGTACTGGGACTGATTTGTTCAACTTAACTCTTCATGGTGGAGCCCCAGTTTGACCATAGTCCAATGACTGAAGCAAGTACTAATAAAGTAACCAAGTCAATTTAGAAGAAGATACTGAAACATTAATCCCATCCATGCAACCAAAACAGGTAAGAAAACATTAGAAATGGAAGATTCAAAATGTTAAATTTAAGTTCCATAAAGATGTTATTTCAGATCTTTATGGTTTTCATCACTGTTTACAATCATCTTATAGATGTATCGTATAGATGTAATTTTTGATGCTGAACCCGAATTTCTTATTCATTTATTCTAGAAAAATTTGCAAAAATGTTAAGGTGTTCAAAGTTTGAGAATTTTCAGCCAATCAGAAAACAGCATGTTTGCTGCCTCTTTCATCATCAAGGGCCAGTGGGGGCATTGGCATGTCAAAATATTAAACTAAAACTTTATAAAATAAATTATCTTTTTCATATCTCTTTCTCCTCCTTGTGCACATGCGCAGCATCTTTGGTTACTATGGAAACAGTTCTTCGCAATCAGCTATGCAACACATGGTGCTTCTTTGCTTTGGTTACTATGGAAAAAGAAATTTTCACCACAGTGATATGTAAAATACTCGCTTCTGATTGGCTAAAATACCCAAGTTTTGCATATTTTAAAGGCTAATAACTTTTTAATTGTGGATTTATAGGAAAGAGGAATTTCATTTTCATAAATTAGTATACAAAACTTAATTCATATACCAAATTTGAAAACAATTGGAACAAAATTGTAAACAGTGATGAAAACTACAAAGATCCATTATTTCTCTCCAAAAGTGTTACAATATTCAGAAATGCATGGAAA
Organism: Octopus bimaculoides; assembly: GCF_046866305.1. Taxonomy (NCBI): domain Eukaryota; kingdom Metazoa; phylum Mollusca; class Cephalopoda; order Octopoda; family Octopodidae; genus Octopus; species Octopus bimaculoides. Next base: position 94,736,873 of record NC_142928.1, read on the forward strand.
ATTGGATACTAAACCTTCTGTGTTCTTGGGAAATGTTTGATCATGACAACTTATTTTCTCATACATCCCCACAATATACAGGCTTACACAGCAGACCCAAAAGTACCACCAACATAAAAGAGTCACCTGGGGTGAAGTGTCCCCACCTCTAGCTACACTACTACCCAGAGGGTAATTAAACCATCACATTTCAATCACTCTTTCATTTACTTAAACCAGTGATTCTCAATCATTTTTCTTTTTGCCTAAGGACCCCTTCAATTCCTATTTTACTCAGATGGACCCAATGCTTAAAGAATTCTATTACATTTTTATTTTTTACTTGTTTCAGTCATTAGACTGTGGCCATGCTGGGGCACCACCTTGAAGAATTTTTTAACCGAATGAATCAACCACAGTACTTAATTTTTTGGCTAAACCTGGTAATTATTCTATCGGTCTCTTTTGCCAAACTGCTAAGTTACAGAGACGTAAACACACCGACACAGGTTGTCAAGTGGTGGTGGGGGATAGACACAAACACACACACACATGTATATAGCTGGATGCCCTTTCTAACACCAGCTACTTAGCAGAGTATATATACGACAGGCTTCTTCCAGTTTCCATCTACCAAATCCACTCACAAGGCTTTGTTCAGCCCAAGGATATTTTAACCAAATCTTATATTGGACCCCCAACGGACACATGGACCCTGGTTGAAAACTACAGTCTTGAACAATGACAAGAATGTCATGAAATTGAAATTGCATTAGAAATACAATGTTGGAGGTACCCCAATGACCTTAAATAAGCTACAGGATATGGTTTGAATTTAGATAAAGCTATAAATAATAACATGTAAATATTGAGTTAACAGTAAAAATCAAATATTTCACATTCTTTCAAAGTTTCTAAATTCTTATGACATAACAAACATGTGTATGTGCATGCACGCGCACACATCTAGTGACATTGCTGAGTTTACTTAGCAAGTAATAAAATGTGTTTTTGTCACATGTATGCTATAGTCTGCAATTTTGTCATGGACAGGTAGTTGGAACAAAGAGCCAATGTGAAATCTTGTGTTAAAATTGGGAAGTCTGCTACAGAGACATTATGTGTGCTTTGGCAAGCTTATGGCAACGAAACAGCAGTTGTCACAATAGAAGAGCCTTTCATCTCCACGACCGAAGAAGGCATGACAGAGCCGCAGTTCAATCAAAAGCATGCTCATTTTTATTTTTGACATCTGCAGTATTGTGCATCAAAAATTCATCCTCCAGGGACAGACCATCAACTGAAAGTTCTACTGCAACATTTTGAAGCATTTGAGGGAGGACAGTCAGCTAAAGTGACCGGATCTGTGGAACACCAAAAATTGGATTCTTCATGACAATAATGCACCCTGCACCCAAGCTCTCTGCACTTGTGCGTTTCTTGCCAAAAATAACATGGTATTACTTCAGCACTCACATTATTTGCCAGATTTAGCATCTGCAGACTTCCACTTCTTCCCCAAGATGTCGAAATCCAGAGCGAATCACAGAAGGTCTTCAACTCGCTTACGGAAAACAACTTCCAGCTAAGGTTCCAGAAGTGGTAGGAACACTGGGACTGGTGTATTGCTATGCAAGGTAGCTATTTCGAAGGAGAGGATGTTAAAACTTATAAGTTATTTTTTATTAAACATAACTAATCTGGGAACTTTTTGATACCATCTCGTACAAAAGATTCTTTAATTTCAATGAGTCAAAACATATAGATCATAGTTCTCAACCATGTTTTGCCTATAGACCCCTTCTGAACCCTCTTTTACTCCAACTTGACCTCCAGTGCCATTCAATGTATATAAAAAGAAAATCCTGCTGTATTTTTATAATTATATATTATTAAAAATTGTATTAAAAAAATTGTTAAAATATTTTGTGCATTGTAGAAGTATAAGCAATTTATTGCATACAAATTTTAGCAACAAAATATTATGTGAACCCCCAAGGACCATGCAGATTCCAGTTGAAAACCACTGATATAGATTGATGAAGGATGAGCTGAAGAGATGATCAGACACAGCAAGATGATTGAGATGAAAATAGATGTTGCAAAGATGAAAGTGGTGAGAATGGAGTAAAATATACTCTTTTACTCTTTTACTTGTTTCAGTCATTTGACTGCGGCCATGCTGGAGCACCGCCTTTAGTCGAGCAAATCGACCCCAGGACTTATTCTATAGAAGCCTAGTACTTATTTTATCAGTCTCTTTTGCCGAACCGCTATGTTACAGGGACATAAACACACCAGCATTGGTTGTCAAGCAATGTTGGGGGGACAAACCCAGACACACAAACACACACATACATATATATATATATATATATATATATATATATATATATATATATATATACATATATACGACAGGCTTCTTTCAGTTTCCGTCTACCAAATCCACTCACAAGGCTTTGGTCGGCCCAAGGCTATAGTAGAAGACACTTGCCCAAGATGCCACGCAGTGGTACTGAACCCGGGACCATGTGGTTGGTAAGCAAGCTACTTACCACACAGCCACTCCTACGCCTACTGGAGAACTTATTAGTAAAGAACTAAGCAAATGAAGAGTTGAACTTTTTACTCTTGGATGATAATGAATTAAAAATCATTAAAAATTTATATGGTGATCCACAGAAATCATTACTTGACCTTCCACAGTTTCCAAACAAGTGAGCACACATAATCGTTCATTCCACATAATTTGAACAGAAAAATTGAATATGCATCATGTTGCCAGGAAATTTGTGCAGATTTTATTTACTGACAGATGAACAAAATGAAAATGATACCAGTCAATCAGTAAGGAGCTGTTTGATTATTTGAATTATCTTGGCGTTAGGAAGGGCATCCAGCTGTAGAAACTCTGCCAAATTAGATTGGAGCCTGGTGTAGCCATCCGGTTGCACCAGTCCTCAGTCAAATCGTCCAACCCATGCTAGCATGAAAAGCGGACGTTAAACGATGATGATGATGATTTAACGTTTGTTTTTCCATGCTGGCATGGGCCATGAGGGGGGAGGCTCCATTGTCTCTTCTGGCATGGTTTCTAAGGTTGAATGCCCTTTCTAAAATCAGTCACCTTGCAGAGTGTACTGGGTGTTTTTTGTGTGGTACCAACACCAGTGCTTTTTACATGGCACCAGCACCAGTATCAATTCTACCAAAGTGGATGGAAAGTATGACTAAATATGGATGTACATCTAAATGTGAAAGTGATTTGATGTTGAATCATCTTTTTTCAATTGGAAGGGCAGCAACATCATGAGTTTGTTCCACATGGTCAGGTAAACAATGAAAAGTAATGTTCTGCAATGTAAAGGAATAGACCTAAAGCCTGAACAAACAGAATCTGGACAATGCACCACACTAATGCCCCCACTCACATATCACTCCTTAACCGTGATTCATTGGCAAAGCAGAAGACCTTTCTTGTCTTACTAGATCAACCCCTTGCAAACTTTTGTCTTCAAAGTTGAAATCCACCCTGAAAGATTAGGAGAGGCTAAAAATAATTTGCTAATAGAACTATGCATTAACTCTAAAAATGCATTCCAGAAACATTCCAAAACTGAAAGAAACATTGGGAATGGTCGGGGAAACAGGGAAACCAGTCTAATTAAATTATAAGTAAAACAATTGTTAATAAAAGAGTTTAGTTTCATTTCAGGCAAACCCCAAGTACAAACTGCAGAAGCTATTTAAAGTTATTACAAACTCTTCTCCTGGGGGTAATTGAAGCTATTGCACTATTAGAAACCTTTCTGAATCTTCAGTAGGTATCTCAGGGTCACAAGCATTTCACCCCTTTGCTTGAGTGGAGTAGCAAAGATTGAATTAGCCCTCACCAGCAGAAAGATGCCATCTACAGTCTCATCAACCACAACCACCTTGAGATGGTTTCAGCTGCCATGACTATCTCCTTGGCAGCTTTCATCAGTTGTTTGGTGGAGGTAGCACACCAAACTTGCAGAAAAACTGTGGTAATCAACTTTCACAGGGAATGAGACGGCATTGTAATCCTTTAATGAGAGCCACATGAACCAAGTCTTGAAGTTTGACTTTCTTCTGTTGGTGAGAAAGGTCGAATCTGTCTCCTCTGAACATTGTGAGTTTAGCCACAATGATTGTTTATCTGCTCCTGGATAGGACTACATTATCTACACTAAATGTGTCCTTGTCCCTTAAAAGTAGGCAATAAAACAGAGTGTTGACCCCTTTCATTTACCAATAAATTTAGACAGGTCACTGTAACCAAATAGACTACTGAAAAATGTTCAATAGTGTTGATATAATAGAGTAATAGTTTCCATGCATTAAATTCACTGACATCTTTATGTCAGCATTCATCATCACAAATGATTTCAAATTTTGACACAAGGCTAGTGATTTGGGGAGATGGGGTAAGTCACTTACATCAACCCCAACTGGTACTTATTTTATCGAACTCGAAAGAATGAAAGGCAAAGGTGACCTCAGCGGAATTTGAACTCAGAATGTAAAGACAGACAAAATGCTGCTAAGCATTTTACCGAGCATGCTAACAATTCTGCCAGCTCACCACTTTTAAAATGATTTATAATAATCGAAGCTTAACTGGATTTGATTTGCATATGAATCAAGAAAAGCAAATGCAAAATACAATTTTTCAACACTAAATGATAAGATATATTAAAGGAATTAAGATATAAAAAAGAATCAGCTTGCATGCCTTGTGTTTTCTATAGCATTCTAACATTTACTAAAGCCAATCAGTTTTGCAATGTTTTAACTGTCCTATCTGTTTTCATTTGTTTTTTAACACCAGACCTACGATCAAAAGTATATACCAGATACAATCATCATTTTGAGTCAGTTTTTTGCCATGACTATTCTAAATTGTTTTAGATAATGTAACCAAGACTACATTTTTCAATGTATCCTTTCCCTTTTAAGACAGCAGGATGTGATTTGAGGAACATTTGGTTGTTATTTCTAACAGGTTAAGGAACTCCACAGAAGCTCTCTCACTGGCTATTTTCTGTATGACTAGTATTGTTTAGCCTTAGATCAACTCTGCTCAAGCAGACCTGATTAAAGACATTGTAATCAGATTTTGTTTCCTTCCTATCTGGGCACAAGCGTGGTTGTGTGGGAAGAAGTTTGCTTCCCAGCCACATAATTCTGGTTTCAGTCCCACCTTGGGCAAGTGTCTACTATAGACCCACGCTGACTAAAACGTGCGTGGATTTGGTAGATGAAGACTGAAAGAACACCACCGTTTAACAATCGTCCTTGCAACGCAGCAGTTCAGCAAAAAGAGATCGACAGAAAACGTACCAAACATTGAAAAAAAAAGAAGTACTGGGGTCGATTTGTTTAACTAAAACCCTTCAAGGCGATGCCCCAGCATGGCCGCAATCTATTGACTGAAACAAGTAAAGAAAGATAAAAGGTCTACAGTAGAGAACGTGTCCTTCATATTAAGAAAGTAAGGTATGATTTGAAGATTTGGTTCATATATGATAAGCGACCAAATAAAGGCTTCCTTGTTGATTCACACAACTGCTGTTATTTAACCCCAGATCTATTATGAATCGTACCCTGATCAAAGCATTCCAGCTATGATTACTTTGAATTTAAGGTTTATACCATGTGATTACTTCTTTAGTTAAGGATATAATTTGAAATTTGGCTGTTATTTCTAGTTCAAATAACTGCGTTGGACCTGTGCAAATATAAGTTGTAGTGGTGGCAACGGTAGAGCAGTGCAAGGAAACCTTTGTTAGATCATAGGAGTAGCAGCTTTTCTGCATGAATTTCATTTCATGTGCTGTCTAATAATGTTTGAGGTTACGCTGTTATTTCTAAGTTTGTCTTAAGGAGAAATAGTATACTTAGGACAGTGTTATAATCATTGTTGTTAGCCCCATATCACCCCTTGTCGAAACAGACCAAGGATCAAAGGCTTTCTATCCATATCATACAATTAATTTACGTTATCTGTATTGTGTCCTTTCTGTATTAAGAGAATGGGAACCGTGCGTTAAAGCTGGCCGCAGAAACAGGTAGATGGATAAGTAAAGTAGTTTATGTGAAATATAGATATTTTTCAATTTGATTTTCAAACTGTTCATCAGCGTTAAATATTGAGAACAATTTAACAAAATCCAACTTCTATAAAGCTTCTTCAATTACATTTACATTTTTTTTAATATATTTTCACGGCATATGAACTCATTAGTGTCTCCTTTCAAGTTTCTATTATTATCACAACTAGAAATAGATGTTTTTTACCCCCTAATGACACAAAGTGTCCTTGCATGCCTCTTCATAAAAATGGTTTTTCATACATGAAAACATACCGAAGTTCCTGGCCGTGGCTAATGAATGATGATACTGAAGATTTCTTTTAACAGAGCTCTAATTATAATTATACTGATTAAATACTTGAAAGTTACTAAAGAAATAATTATCTTCGAAGAGGAGGTTAAAATAAAATTAGACATTGATTAAATCCATTATAACACTTAAACGTAATAAATCATGTGTTTACGTGACAAACAGGAATAGATAAAAGAGAGGTGGGTCTTCAAGGTTAGACAAAACAGACAATTTTTTAGTGCAATTTTGTAACCAATAATTAATAATGAAAGTGAAGATTAGAAATAAAAGTTATCATCGTTTAAAATAAAATAATATGGAATCATAAAAAGACAAGCGCAACAGAAAAATGTGGAAAAAAATTAATAATCTAAAGGTTGGAGACGTGACTAGGAAGAATGGTGGATTAACTTAATTCCTGATATGATAAACTGCAATGAAATTAATTAATAAAAGATAAAATAAATAAAAACTTGAATAAGTAACACAAAAATATTTACTAGTGAGCTATTAAATAAAATTAATTTAGTTTCCTTTATATGTGTCCGTCACTATGACCTTGTGGTTTATCAAGCTGGGCTAGACAGGTCACTACAGGTTAATAGTTAAATACTAACGAAAAACAAATGGCAGAGCTAAAAGGGAATGAAATTATAAAAATAAAAGATCGTTTCTCTATTTATAATAAATAATATTGTTTAATGTAGTTGAGAAAAATATAAATAAACTTACGGAAATGTTAAGAAGCTCCGATAGAACAGAAACAAACTTGTTTGGAGAAGGTGGTTTGTGACAGGAAGTAAAGAATTATCCCCCTTAGCAAACCACTCTTTTCTGCTCTTAGTCTAGAGATGGGGATGTTTTTCCATATTTAGTTACCTCTCTTCTCATTCTATCTTGATTTAGTCTAGCTTTTTAAAATTAGCTTAATCTGTCCACAAATTTATCGCCTTGTGCTTCTGTTAAAAATCATTAGTACCTTAATCAGACAAGATAAATAAAACTTGAATTTAAGGGGATAGCGTTCCAGTTGTGATCATTCTGCCTTTTTGTATATCAAAGACTCTTCCAGACTTAAGATTTGACTGCTGTTCCCAACTGTCAAATCTCGTGAAGGAGGTTTGACTGTTATTTCTAGCAAGTCGAGTACGACGTTAAAGTAGTACTCGAGGGAATGGTTTTCAATATTTGCATCATAGCCCCATTCTAGCCATTTTCAAGATGTTCCTTTAGCCATGTTTTTTCCCAAAACTTTCAGATAACATGCACTGTGTAGTCAGAAAAAATACCCATGGGTCTTTTGCTCATAATGACCTTCTAGATGGATTGCTATTCATGGCTGAGCTCTGCCCATGCTATTGGCTCATAACTGGGACAGTGAATGAGTAACACCAGGCATACTCATTAGTGGACTTGTATACCTACTCACTGCTACTTTGAGAGGCCCTACAGTTTAGCTAGAAACCAGTTACTACATGTGGCCATGAGAAGGCTTAAGTTTTGGTAGCAAAAAGGGACTTATGCATTTGGCTCTTCTTTTCACTTCCACAAAAGAAAGCTGCCTGATGGAAAAAACTAAAAGTAGGATGTAGCACAGAAGAAGTATGTATTAGCAAGCACTACTACCACAATACAATTGTATAGACACTTTGTATGTATCTGTGTACAAGCCTGCACACACACTATTGTGGATTAAATTTACTTTTTTAATAGTTTTAATAGATCCAACGTTATCAATGAAAAGTGAATCCTTATAACCCTTTTGATACCAATCCACCTGAGACTGTTCTTGTTCCTATCATATAAACTTCCTGTGTAAAGTAATTTCAGTAAAAAAAAAAAAAAAACATCTCAACAAAATTTCATGATAATTTATGTTCCAAAATCCAGTTTAATCATGGCAAAATCATTTTAATAAAATCTCTGTTATTTTCAAAATTAAGTGAAATAAAAGCAGTGCATTTCAATAGAAATTTGGTTTAAAAAAAGGGTTCAAATTGTAAATACAATGATGCTAGTCAATCCAATCCTCAGCTGCTGAGAACCCTATGTTCTGACTCTGAGGTTTAAATTTACAGTGAGCTATTTATTTGTAACAACTGAAAGCCAATGATGCTGAAACTCTATCTGTACCTTGAAGGATTTTGTAACAGAAATTTGCTTTATGTTCAACTCCTCTACAGATAATCCCAATAAGGCAGCCTCTACATGTTTACTCAATCTGCAACAAATAGCTCCTAAATTCTGTCAAATCACACCTTATTTTTAAAAAAGAGCACAGTAGTTAATGTGATCTTAGATAAAAAAAAAATAATAACCTGGAATGGCTTTAATGATTGGCATTCTCAATAAGGGCTGAAAAACAGCAAACTAAAATATAATTCTTCTTGGTAATTCCAGTGGCTCAACATCATAAAGTGATATACAAAGAACTGTGATTATTGTATTTAAATTTATAAAGATGGCAATACACTTCAGTTCAGTAACTGCTGAAGAACTTCTTGAAAACTTCCATCAGTTTATTTTACCAATTTGCAATTTTTTTCTATTTGCTCTTTTGATTGTTCTTTAACCCTACCTCAGCCTTGATCAAGTAGGTCTGTGATCAAAGCTATTCCAGCCATGATCAGTACATTTTCCTTCACCACCACCCCACCCTATATATCTACAACTACATTGTTGAATATGTTATTCCTTTTTCTGATGTAATTTGGGAGAGACTTTGCTGCTATTTCTTGCAAGTCAAGTACAGCACAACAGCTTCCTTGTTCTCTGCAGGATGATTTTGGCTAAAATATCTAATACTCTTTTGACTGTTGTCAACTCACCATCAAAGGATATATTCCAATTGCTTGTGTAACACTCCATTTGCTTGTGAATTGAATTAACTGAGATATCATTTGTGTAAGAAATAACCATGATCTTTTCATAGCATTTCATTTTTACTAAAGATATATACCTTTGTAGTGAAACCTCTCTCTCGAGTATTTATTTACGAATGATAACGAAGCAGCTAACATCTAGCTTTTGGCCGCTTGGACCCTTGTGTCCATCACCCTGATTGGCTCTTATTTGTGCGGAATTTGTCAACAGTTGTTTCGCACCAGGGTGCATACTGACCAATTGTGGCCTTAAGTTTTTGTGCTGTTTCCGGAGCCCTTTTTTATCTATAAATAGCACTGCTTCATCCACGCCAGTTTGTCGCGACCTTAGAACTTTTCAGATCTAGTCGTTGACCACACTCAGAACACAGCTCCAGCCAGTTTCCAGCGCCAACGTCAACACCACCACCAGAGAACACATACAACAGCAACCGCGGTTCCGTCTCAACACTGTTTGTGTAAATTGTTTCCACCTCGAAAATAACAGCCAGAACCAACCTGCGAGAATCTTCTGTACCAAGTAACCGGTTCCAGCATCGACGCTCAACTTCACACACAACATGTGACACCTCAGCTCTGCTATTCAGCCACAACCTTGTGTGTACAGACATTCTACCTACTGTGAAACTCTTCTATGAACTGGTACTTTCTTATCTTGTGTTCAGGACTCTGATAGTCTATGTTACAGGCACTTATTCTATGTTCTGTATTTCTCACTCACACACAGGCATATTATGTTAAACACTCTTGTTCACACGACGGTCCGTAATGAGGATATCAGGTCTCTATAACCAAGCCATACATCAGCTGAGCAAACCTGACATTACTTCTGTTTAACCCTTTAGTATTTAAACAGGCCATATCCGGGCCAAATATTGTTTTATGTTCAAATTGGCCAGATCTGGTTTCTCACACCTACCCTGCAATTTCATTCTAAAAAATTAACTGTTTCCTCATCAAAATCTCACAGCTACAAGGTAAAGCATGATTAATTCAAAACTTTCAACACTAATGTGAAGGTACACAGCTTAGTGGTTAAAGCATCCAGCTCACAATCATGAGGTAGTGAGTTCGATTCCCAGACCAAGCTGTGTAGTTGTATTCTTGAGCAAGACACTTTATTTCATGTTGCTCCAGTTCACTCATCTGTAGAAATGAGTTTTGACATCACTGGTGCCAAGCTGTATCAGCCTTTGCCTTTTCCTTCAATAACATTGGTGATATGGAGAGGGGAGGCATGGTATGCATGGGCTACTACTGGTCTTCCATAAACAACCATGCCCAGACTTGTGCCTCGGAGGGTAACTTTCTAGGTGCAATTCCATGGTCATTCATGACCAAACGGGGTCTTTACTCTTGCGTCAAGACAAAGAAAAAATATCACTCACAGGTTTATTTACAGCCTAATTTTATTGTCATTATTTTTAATTTATTCAACATTCAATACATACAGTCTGTTGTTTATTAAAAGATTCTGTAACTTTCTAACAAGTGTTTGTAGTTATTTCTTTTCTTCAACTTTTCCACTTTCAACTTGCTTCAAAGCAATTTCCTGAGCTTCGTTTGTTTCTCGGTAATTGCGGTATGTTTCCCAAGGTGTACTGTATTCAAACTTACGAAACTCTTGCGTCATTTCCAGGGGTTCAATGACAACACGTTGTAACTCATCATCATAACGAACCTACAAAGAAAGTTAATTCAAAACATTCAACATTAATATTTTATTGCAGAACACTAGCAACAAATAAATAGTGTAATAAATTACTTAAAACCCAAGGTAACACATATTTAGTAAACAGCTACTTAACAGAGAATTCCTAATAAAACACTGAAGCAGCAATAATATGTTAGTAAACTGATATAAGAAAGTTGAACCACAATCAGCTTAATATGTGACTAACTGGGAATTTAATATATGACCCCTGTGAGTTTCAGCGATGCTCACCATGCTGCAATGACTTAAGATCATATATTTGGTTAGCTGTTCTTCCTTCTCAAATCAACAAATAAAATACTTTATTCTTTTGGAATCTAAAATTTATTCCTGTAATATGTTAAACAACTACTCAGCCAAAAAAACAGTACCAATTGTTCAGCAAACAAGATGTTAGAATACTGCTTATCCAATGGGTGGTCATGGCTAGAATAACTTTGATCAGAGATTTGCTTAATCAAAGTTGAACTTAGGCTAAAGAACAACAACAGAAGAGAGGGTTTGTAATACTTGAAATATTGGTTAAGGATTCAGAACCACAGTTGATAGAGTTATTAGAATTCCAGTGCAATATTGTTCTGATATAACTGAAAAATCTTTTGTTAACTTGTAGTGATATATTCAAATCAGAACACAGGCTGCTCAAAAGATTGGTCAAATCCACAGGTGTAGTCTCGAGTTCAATCCCACAGCACAACACCTTGGGTAAATATATTCTACTATAGCTTTGTGATGACTGTAAATAAGCATCACCATCATACAAAAGATTGCTCATTTCCAATCTTCTGAGATAAACATGCCTCGTCATGGGAAATATTACTTTGCCTGTAAACAAGTGAAGCAAACAGGAAGGGCATCCAGCCATGAAAATATCTAATTCAACAAATTATGTCTCAGGCAATGTTAAATGATGATTTAATGGTTTCAGTCAGAGGATGAAAAGCAGGACCCATGAGTCCTTTTTCATGAGCTCTGTAAGTGGTTACACTCAAATTGTCCAAATGTTTGCAATAGAATGGGCTTTGCCAAAAGCACCCAAGGGCCAGGTGGTGCTCTTAGACTTGGAGAGAAATTAAGTCTTCAAACAAAGTCTATACACTGGACTTCTATACAGCTTCCATGTACCAAATTTCACTTATAAGGCTATGGTAGCAAAATCTCACCCAAAGTGCTCTTCTTAATCATACAGCTATACTTGTACCCTCAAAACCAGTGGTTCTCAACTAAGGTCCATATAACCCCTGAAGGTCCATATAAGATCTTTGGGGGGGCCGTGCAAGTAAAATAGTAAATTAGGGAACCATAGTAGTATTTTAAGGATCCAAGAAAAAAATTTGCTTTAAATTTATTTATTGCAAGAAACAGCTAGGTTTCTTTCTCTAACATTTTAGATAGTTCAACATACACAAGTTTATGTGCGAAAAATAAAATAGGAATTTTGAAAGTATCCATAAAATTAGTTTTTTAAATATTGAATGGCTATGAGGGCCCACCAGAATAAAATAGTAATCAAAAGGGTCTGTAGATAAAAAAAAATGATTGAGGACCCCTGCTCTAAACCATACATTAGTACCAACACTCTTTAACCATTACAGCAATACCTGCACTCTCTTAATCACACAGCCATATCTGTACCCTCTAAACCATACAGTACTCTTTTAACCTTTTAGCATTCAAACCAGCCATATCTGGCCAAAATATTTAATCTGTTTACATTGAAATTGGCCAGATCTGTCCTCTCAACTCAACCCTACAATGTCTTTCTAAAACTAAACAATCGCATCATTGAAATCTCTCAACTTCAAGATAATGCATGTTTAATTCAAAACAGTATAAATAAACCAACATTATATTTGGCAGATAGAGAGAGAGAGAATACTGTTGTTAAGATGATATTTTCGAAAGCTACAATAGATTTACTGATATAAAGCTTACTTCCGTGAATCCTGAGAGAGGGAAGTCTTTCCTAAAAGGATGGCCATCAAAACCATAATCTGTTAAAATGCGCCGCAAGTCAGGATGGTTAGCAAAAAATACTCCATACATGTCCCAAATCTAAAAAAAAGTTGATTTAAATATTTAAATAAAGAATATATACAAACATATACATGTGTGTATGCATGTGCATGTGTGTGTGTGTGTGTGTGTGTGTGTGTGTGTGTATGTATTTTTCTTCTGAGATATGAGTATTTCTATCTTTTGTACTCAGTTTATTTCCTGTGAGATAATAAGAGCAGTACTTAATGAGTAAACCACTCCATATAGCATTCATTATCTGGAAAAGGCCTTTCACACATGACTATGCTCTATAACAGTCTGGCAGTTACTAAGAAAACTACAGGTGAATGGCTTATGAGAACTGTGCAAACCATATACAGAGATGCTGTCAGCAAAGTGAAAGTTAGTGAGGAACTTAGTGTGCAATTAGGTATCCAGTAGGTATCCATCACGTTCCAATAATCAGCTGCCTTCCTCTTTATTATAGTTCACTTGGCCATAGAGTAGAGTTTAAGATAGAGAGTCTTTGTGAACTTCCATTTCTTCACTATACTATAGTGAAGAAATTCCAAATGAAGAAGGAAAACCAAGAACTGAGATATGTTAAGGTAAACCTAACAATGACAATAGTTTTAACTGGTAGGAAAGAAAACAAGACTTCCTAACCATCTGGGAATAGTTGAATCATATGCAGAAAAGGAGTAGGAAAAAAATGCATATGGTGAACCCAATGTAAACTATAAATGTACAAGGAGAACAATGGGATAAAGTAGGTACACAGAGAAGAACTTTAAATGAAGTGGATTAGCAATTGTGCAGGGGTATTTAACTGAAATATCACCAATAAAACAAATTCAGTAGCCCAGAAGGCTTCTATTATCTAGGTGACTTAATTAACAATGGAAGGTGTTCCTAAGCACATACATAATCATCACTACTTCACCCCTTATTTCTCTATGCTTGCAAAGGTTTATTATAGACATGTCAACGCTAACCATCTCAAATAATGATGACCCAGCACCTTTGAGACCTCACCATTTCTTGTTTCTTCCATCGAAACACCAGTGCTTGTTCTGGTATTGTTATTCTATATATCGCTGGTGGGGAGATGAATCACTGCTATCTCTAGCAGTCAAACGTCTATCATTGATGAGACCAAAGAAGGTCGAAATCATGTGATCTGGTGATCTCAGTGCTGGGAATTTATCTCCTCACTAGCAATATAAACAAGAGTAAATTTTGCACCAAAAGCCAATATGAGAGTTTCACTCATGGTAACTACCAAAATATAGTTTGTTCTAATGGAACATCTATGTTTAAGTGGGGATAAATATTACTTCTCAGTATTAACACTGAGACTGTCTTTAATACATATCTTTCAACAAACTGTATATTAGTATGATACAGCACATTTTTCAAAAAATATGCTGTCTACATATTTAATTCCTACCTATATCTTTTTTCCTACTTATGGAGCATAACAATTACTTCTTTCCCTTCAGTTATTCTCAAGCAGTGATTATTAACCTTTCATGTGCAGTCTTTGAGAAATATGTATGAAAGTATCAAACTTCCAACAACCCCCAAATCTGTTTCATACTAAAAAAAACAGATTGTTTACAAAAAAAATCTGAATTTCTTAATAACTTTTGGTGAGAACAAAAAGGTTAGTTGAGATAAAAATTTGGGAATTTACAAACAACTATTTCCTGGTTATATTTAAACCTGCTGTACATATGTAGTGAACCAAAGTCAATAAATCTTGACATTAAATCAAGCTGTAGCTATTTCATTTAACTTAGATCACTAATGTTTTCAAGGAAGACAGACATTGTATATTTCATTTACTTTCTCATCAAAATAAACAGTTAATAGAAAAAAATCAATATATAATTCTAATTAGAAAAAGCCAAGCAAAGCATTGATTGATAAGTATAAACTTGATGAGAATATCTGACAACTCTTTTTCATCAACTCCTTTTCTAATCCAGATTATCTATATAATTCATTTGAAATTAGGCATATTCCTCTAACACATATACACAGCACAAATACTATCAAAATAAGGTAGATGTATATGAGCATGAAAGTATGTTTGTGAATGAAAATACTTTTTTACTACATTCTACTTTACTGAATCAATTCAATAATCTTTTATTCCATTTTATTTTCACAGACATAAGTAATATTTCATATTCTTCAAAATTCTATAACTGACAAGAAGAATAACTATCACAGTTATTCTAAAAGTCAGACCTAACACAGCCTATTTGTTAATATAAGGGAAAAATTATGAACTAAAATAATTATGTAAAGCTAATTAAAAGATCAAAAGCTAAAGAATTCTTAATTTAAGATTAGACGTAACTATATCTACTTCTAAATACATCTGTACTGTTGCCAATAAATGTTATTAGCATTGTTTTAAATTAATTCCAACAGATTATTTTTAATGGCACCATAGAGGAACCAACTTCATATTACATGCAACATGCTATTCAAACTCATTTCACAAAATATCAACATTACATAGAAAATTTAGAGATTTCATGCACGTAACTTACTTCTCTTTCATACCAATTGGCTCCAGCAAAAACAGAACAGATTGAGTCAAGAGGGGTCAGTTCATCAGTGTATGTTTTTACACGGATCCGAGCATTGTAATTCAGGGAAAGAAGAATATACACAACCTGAAAATACAAAGCAGATAAAAAGTGTTTAAAGACATGTATAAATATCCACAAAGTACTGCATAAGGTACATAGTGAAAGGTTATCAATATGTAATAATTACTAAGGTGGCAGGCTGGCAGAATCATAAGCATGCCAGGCAAAAATGCTTAGCAGCATTTCATCTGTCTTTACTGAGTTCAAATTCCACCAAGGTTGACATTGCCTCTCATCCTTTCAGAGTCAATAAAATAAATACCAGTAGAGCATTGGGGTTGATGTAATCAACTTACTCCCTCCCATCAAAATTGCTGGCCATGCACCAAAATTTGAAACCAACCTGTAACAATTCCAATTATATAAAAAGATGATCTTTAAAATCTTAACAGAAAGAGTGCTTTGTGGAGTCAGTTTTCTATGACTGTGGTGCTCATTTTTATTACTATAACACAAATTCCTTTGACAAAGTTTTCATAAAGATACACTTCCTGATACCAGCTTATTTATGGATTAAACATTGACAGTGAGACATGGTTATTTAATCAGGGGGATCAGCAGAAGATGCAGAAATGCAGTAAAATGGATGAGTAAAATTAAGCTGTTGACAAAAGACGTGGGTTAGTGTCCTGCTGGCAGTCTTCAACTTATACTATCTAACAGGGATTTTCAACTCAATAGTCACATGCGAGACATCATCCATGCGGACACATTTCTCTCCTATGACATCATGATTCTCTTGCAACATGAAACACTTCAAGTCTTTGGTCCTCACAACGCAGAACATTGGCAAATTTGTTCTTAACTGTTTCCCCTCTGGCTAAGTAAACCTGTCTCCTAGCTTCCCATCTGGCAATCTGATACAATTCCCTGCTACCACCATCCTTCCATGCTTGTTTCTTTTCCTTAATGGCCCTTTCAACTAAATTGTTCCACCACCACATTACCTTTGTTCGAGAGAGGACTTTGCACCATCCACAGATCTGGTCAGTAGCCTCAACAGGTTGTCCCATAGGAACCTCCAGTTGTCTTCTACATCATGCGATGCTATATCCCTCTCTATTTTGTCAAAAGCTTCGAGTAATATGTCTCTAAATCTCTGTCCATTCGCAGGATCCTTAAGGTTCCAGACCCTTCTTCTCCATGCTGACCATCCACTTAGCCCTGATCCTGAAGTTGCTAACTACTAATCTAAGTTGTGGGGTGCATTCTTCACCTGGGAAGATTTTGGCATTTATAAGTAGTCATCTTTCCCGTTTCCTGGCGGGGATATAATCAATTTTACTAGTGTGTCCACCAGATTGGTGGTGAACAGGTGGCTGGCAGGTTTCCTGAAGTAAGTATTACAAACCATAAGATCATTTGCATTGCAGAACTCCAGCAGCCTGGTTCCCTCCTCTTGCGGGAACCAAAACCATAGCCTCCATATATGCCATGGAAGCCCCCTGCATGTTGTCCAACATGCCCATTGAGGTCACCAGCTACAAAGAGAAGGTCCCTGTCATTCGTTGACAAGGTAATCTGCAGGAGGGTATCATAAAATCGGTTTTCCTGTTCATCAGATAGTCTCGGCTGAGGGGCATAGGCCGAGATAATGGTTGCTAAACCATGTTCCAGCACTAATCTAATCTTAAGTATTCTATCACAGATTCTGACTACCTCGATTACCTTCAACCCATTTCTCTGCAAGAAGTATATCCACGCTCATGACCCTGTCAGCGTTCCCTGCCCAGAAAATCTTATACCTATGTTCTTTGCCTGTGAGGAACCCAGCAGAACTTCTGCTCCACCTTACTTCTTGGATGCAGCACGAATCTACACGTCTCTGTTCAAGCATCTCAACAATCTCACCAGACCTACATTTCAGAGTGCCAACCCTGAGGATGTAGGATGAGAATATAGGAGGATGGGGAACAGCAGCATCATGTACATGAAAAGAAAGCTCACATTTGGCAGGAGTCATTAACATACAATAGCCTTCAACCTGCATACACTACACCATCATTTTTCATGCACTACATATTCACTGCATTTCATAGGAGATAAAACCTAAGTAGGGATGGGGGGAACATTAAGCCTTTGGAGGTGTTCATGAGAGAGAGACGTCCGATAGAGGTCAGAGGATAGAGACTTCCAGTACAAGTGGTGGAAGTGGGAAGGGTGGACACACTGCGAAACAGCAAAAAATTCAGGCTGCTGGTGTGAGAGAATAATGATGATATTAATGAGATAGAATTGGGTATTTGAATTCATAACTAGGGTTATGGTCAAGAGTTTTTGGTCAGCCAAACAGTGACAAAATTAGATAAATGAATGAATAAATGACAATAATAATAAGGATAATAATAATAAATGAGCGTGAAAGAGGGGGAGTTTGATTGAGACGAAACTGTGTTTACATAGATAATGAAATAGATAGAATAATGAAATGAAATAAGAAGGTAATTATGATCTGCACTGAAATGAGAGATTTAGATGTGTGCTAGTTGAAAACAAAGTCTTTTATCTGAACATCTTCTGGTATTCTTGTCTGTTTGACGAAGTATTAAATATGAGATAGAGGAATCTGAATGAGCTACTTTATATAGGGCGGGGTGAGAGCAAAGGGAGTGTTGGAAGAAGCAAGTGGTTATCGAAATAGAGAGAGAGAGAAACTAGAGTTAGGCTGGACGAAGACAGAGCACAAGGAGAAAGAATTTTTTGAGATTTAGGGTAACATAATTGAAAAGAATGGGTTGATGAGATACAATTGGGCACTGCAAAACAGCAAAAACCTATGATATACTTTAGTCACTATTTCAAAACTGAATATTTTTGTGACATTTCAAGAAATAGCTATGATTTATATACTGTTCTAATCAGTATCTTTTAAACATCTATATTTGCATAACAGCATAAATTAGATTGCTATGCAAATTAGATAATTGAATGTTGTTAAAGAAGCTAATGACAAGGTACTGATGCCTGCTCACTTTTCATTTTCAATTTAAATCGTCTGATATGGAGATATGCCCAGACACTCAGAACTATATCTAAATGCTGTAGATTGTTGTACCAATCAGCTTTTAATGACTGGCTTTTCATACAAGCAAAGTAAGATCTGAACAAATCAAAATGATCAACTGAAACAATGAAACCAAGACAATAGAAACCATATAAAATCAAGACCATGATTACCTCAAAACGATAAGGTTTTGTAGGAACATCCACACCAGCAATATCAACAATATTCAAATATTGTGCATTGTGATGATCCTTGAGGAAAGTTATGACAGGTACAATGCCATCCGGGTGAATCAAAACTTCAAGCTCATTGGAATGAGTTAGCTGAACCTTTTGAACGTATTTTGGTAAGCAACTCCCAACATATTCACCAAAGTCAAATAGAGCCTTCTTCTCTAATGGTTTTTCAGGCCTAATTGTAGCTATAAAAAAAACCCAGAAAAAATAGATGTAACATTTAATTTCATTTTACTTTTCTTGCATTTATAATAAATATTTTAGAAATAAGAATTTCCAAGGAAAGAAATCTTTACTTACGTCGGGTTTCTTGGACTGTACTTTTGCATCGGTACAGTTGAGTGGCACCTACATTTGTTCTAAAAGCTAATAATTGAAATGGAAAATATAATAATAACATTATATAAACATGGAATTTTAATATCAATAGCAGTTCAAAACAAAAAGTTATCATCCTAATCTGATTCCATACCAGAAAATCAGTTTAGTATCTATTTATTATAGTATATGTTCTCAGAGTTGGATGTCCTTCCAACAAAAGGCACTGGCAACAAAAGGTAGGAACGAAAGTTTTGTCAATCAAAGAATGAGACAAAGTGTTGTATGTGCAGGCATATTCTAAAATACATGATGTATTATTCCAAACATGGAAGTCATTTTACTTGTAACTACACCTTTTCTGTTTTAAAACCTAAACCCATAGAAAATTATTTTTGAGTAGAACCCCTGTCGGCACTACTTAAATACAGAGATCTCCTAAACATTATGTCACAGAATCCTTACACGATTATTTGAAAATATCACTGAACCTACACCTATATTTTCCGGACAATTCCTGTCACAGGATGTGTGACGAAAGATTTCTAGATATAGGACGTAAAATAAGAACAATAATATAAAATTAACAATGATAAAATAAATCTGAAGTGAAGAACGAATATAGAGTGCGTGTGTCAGTCCCGAAATATAACAAAATATAATCCTGGAATTTTTTCACGGTATCCTGTTTGAGAAACCCTAACTTGATCAACCGTGGGGATAATTGCTGCGAAAGCATAGTGGCCTAAATTAAGGATGAGACGGGAATAGTTTAGGCGACTGTTGTTTGCAACAGGTTTATGATTTGACTGCTATTTCTAGCAGATAGAGCGACGACATACAGGGTCACTGTTATTGGTATGCCCTTTGCTGGTTCTTATTGTAACGTTCTTTTGGGGGTCCACCTGACAAATAAAGGAACTATACATACAATAGATTGTGTTACACGTTAATTATATACGAGACAGAGTTCATTATTCGTTTTCAGAGTTTTATTGACAGGAATTTATTTATCAAAAATCAAACTTTAGAATACTTATATGCATGTATTATGTAAATTAACATATACTCGATGCATTATATTTAACAGTATAACGTACACATGTATGTATAATTTTAGGATTTGTCGTTATTTACCCTTGTTTTTGTTATGGTTATCCACCTACACCAAAATTGATTTAAATTACAGGAAAATGATCTTAATATGGATACAGAGAATCAATGAGACGAATAGATAGACATAAATGAAATTGCTAATTATTAATCATTACTTTATAAGAGAAGTATAAGCAATTTTATAAGTCTATATATTTGTTAGAATAGCGTGATACCTATATTTCCAACAGAAGAGGTACAGGTGTATTTGTGTTAGTAAATCTACACATAAATATATTAAGTACAAATAGATGGGTGAAATAGAAATAACAGCTAAGACAAAGATCAGTAATTATTTAAACATAGCATCAAGATATATAGATTTAGAAAACAAAATTCAATAATTCAATAACAAATAGAAAATGCCCTCTAACAAAGTTCAATGTTAAACAAAACTAAATGAAGAAATATTATTTATGGAACATACTAAAACGCCAATTAATTACTGCTTCCCTCATTCTTTCACTTATTCTATTCTCAAACCATAAATTTTAAATCTAAGCTAAAACAAGAGCAAATATTTTACCCGATCGCCGTAACGCGTTGGCAGAAGCCGAGACGAGTAACCTTCGTAGATGCGCAGCCATCGCTCTCCTGCCAAGGAGATTCAGATACACTAACAGTCACTACTAAGCGAGTTTTTCAGCGTTTAGTTGCGATCTCCTGAAAGATGTTTTTTTTTTCTTTTTTTCGTTCTATGATATTTATTTATTTATTTATTTCCGGGGAAAACGTATGAATGTCACATATTCTCATTTTTTATCTGTGCTAATGAAAGAATTTTTTTTGATATATTTAAAAACTGGCAGAAGTAAAAGTTGGGAACCTCGAAAGACACTATACAGGAATCTTCACATTACGGCTTCCTCAGGTTACAGGATTTCGCACTTATGGAAATTTTAATGTGTTACCACTAATTTTGGAAAATGGTCTTTAAAAACTATACTTTCTTCTCAGCCAAGAGGTCGTTTCCCAGTGTAAATTTGAAAAAAAAACTATAAACGCGATACATATACATATATATGTGTGCAAATATTTGTGCGTTTGTCGTAATAAACACTTACAGTGTGAGGTAGAATTTTTCACTTAATGTGTGTGTGTATGCGTGCGTGTTGAATCATCAATCAATCCATCCATCCATCCATACGTACATATATACATATCACGCGCATGTACATATCAACCTTCACCGCTACCACAATTTATCAACTCCCAAACCAATACAACCGCCATCATAACCAATCCAGAAAGACCTTTAATAACCAATAACAACGGCAACAATGGTACGAATAAGATAACTAGCTGCATCGGAAATTAAATAAAAAAAACAAAAAAACAATCACATGAGATAATGTACTGTAATGTATCTTAGGTGTTGAGCGAAACGTCTGTGAACTTAGATCAACGAGAATTGACTTAAATCAATCAGCAACAACAATAAATCAACACGAACAATATAACCACCACTACCAACAATAATAGCCCACCACCATCACCACTACCACTATCATCACCAACATGAAAACCGTTACCACCAACGCCAACATTACTACCAAACCACCAACATTTGATTAACCGACTGACAACGGCAATAAAAGTATCAGCATGATCGAATTGTCTGTAGCTACATATATTGTAAGTAGGGCGTGGAGTTTTCCTGGCTTAAGTCAGAAGTACAAGGGGTGAAGTGCCCATGAACCTGATAGCCCTTCAATTAGCTGTAATCAAGCAGTACTTCCTTCCACCTCACTCTTTCACCTTTTCATTTTCTTACATCTATAAGAATAAAACAAACAATGGCTCATATAAAACAGTTTTTTCTCTGATGCTGCTTTTTTCAAATATATATATTTGCAGTAGATAATTGTTGATCGGCGCCGTTATTAAATTCAAGATATCTGGAAAGAAGACATTAACTGGAACTGAAGGTAATAGTGCGAAATGGATTACACTGGGTGTTAAACACAATATTTTTTAAAAGGCTTGATGCAAGAGAAAAAAAAATCAGCCACATTGCCAGACATTAGGGCTCGCAACGTCTACAGTAGGAGCAATACGAACGTGGTAATTGAAAGAAAATTAAATTAAGTGCTCAAAAAGTTGCTCTTAGATTTTTTTCAAAGATCTAATGGAAGCTTAAAATAGGACGGCTTTTGGGTGAATGGATCGAGAATCAGGCTCGATGCATTGTAGCGTTAAGCTCAATGATAATTAAAAATAGTCAAAAGTTTGACGCTTTTTAGAAAAAGGAAGGTGAAAACTTGTAATGAAAATCCTTTTCTGGCTAGCAAAGGCTGGTTTGAAAGATTGAAGAATTGCTTGAAGTTGCACATCATAAAAGTGGTTGGTGAATCTCATTTCTGCTGCTACTATTACTACGACGACAAATAATAATAATAATCTTTTCTACAATAAGCACAAGACCTGAAATTTGGTAGGGAGGGGGCTAGTCGATTACATCGACCCCAGTGTTTCATTGGTACTTAATTTCTCCACCTTGAAAGGATGAAAAGCAAAGTTGTCCTCGGTGGAATTTGAACTCAGAATGTAGCAACGGGCGAAATACTGTTAAGCATTTCATCCAGCGTGCTAACGATTCTGCCAGAAGAAAAAAAGAAAGGAAAGAAAGTAAAAAGAAAAAAATATTACCACCTTGGGTTGAAAAGTTGGGGGCGCTGGGAAACCTTTCTAATGGCTGACACGCTAGCCCACTTGCAGCCTTGCTGCGGGCGATGGCGAGGCTGATGCGCTGAAACAGCCAAGCGCCATCACGGGCCTCACCAGTTACCTCTGCAAAGAAAGTTGCCAGTGAAGACAGGAATCTCGCAGTTAGTGGTCGGACCTCATTAAACGTCTCGTACGTCACAAGATGGAAAATGTAGCTGGCCAACAAATCGCGATATATCAGGATTTTGTTCCGCTCGGCCGCAGAAGCTGTGGATCTCGCTCTGACTGCAGCATCCAGGATGAGAAGAAGCAAAGGAGTTGCTAATTGTGACATTCCAGACAAGGCATCTGCCATGCAACTAGGGGTACAGGGTGAGGCCGTCAGGTCTCTTCTCATTAAGTCTGGACAATCCAGATGGTTCCAGGATGGAGGGGATGTTTGCCCAGGCCAAGCTCCTCTTGAGAGTCAAGTTCAACTCCGTATGACGCGCAAAGCAACCAGCATTCAGGCGGCAAGAAAGGCTACGGAAGCCTGAGGAGTCGAGGAACCTGCCACAACAACAGATCAAACCCGTGCATACGTCAGCTCCCACTCCGAGGGCAATGGAGACACGAAGTTCGTCCAAGCTGAGTAGGCCACAAACATAAGCCACAGGGATGGCATCAATCCAGTCACCTGAGTATTTGGCGCTAGTAGATAGTAAATGGTACCTTGAAAATTTGTCCGATTGGATGAAGAGGGAGTTGGAGGTGGCCTTCGAAATTAAGTTGTCCCAAGCTCTCTGACTCCGACAGTCCTCCACCTTCTCAGGAGCAGACAAGCCCAATTCCATCCGGTGTTGGAGAGTTTCATCCAACTCCCTGTTGGGACTGGTCCATTTTGGAGAGGAGAGGATATTGTTCACCAGGGTGGAGCAGGCGTGAAGAGGGTGGGACGAACACTTGCGAAGACCAAGACCTCCAAATCGCTTGGGCAATTCAGCCTGATCGCGGAACGTTGGAGAGAGTCTGACATTGACTAAGCATTCGAGTCTCTCAAAGATTAGGTTGTCGAAGCGTTGGAGGCATGATGGGAATCGGTAAGATGAGCTGACGCTGAGTAAATATAGAAGCTTAGTGATCGAGAGGTAATTCCTAAGTATGAAAAATCTTTGATGGGGTTTGATAGCTTCAATATTTTTCAGTAATTGCTCAAGCGCAGCCACCTTCGACTGGAAGATGAACTCAAAGGCAAAGCCAGTGATTGGGGAACCTAGAGAGCACCAAAACGATGGGGGAGAGACTGCAATGGAAAGGAAGAACTCTGCAAAAAGGTTAATAGTTGGTTGATGTTGAGGAGCCGGGTGGTTGGGGATCCAGAGGTCACATTTGGAGCTGTATACTTGGAGACCCCGGCGACCAAGCTCCCCAACTATCATGTTAGCAATGGCGAGAACCCTGTCCGGAGGTCCCCTCCAAACAAGCATCGTCGAGATAACAGACGTTGAGGTCAAGCTCGACGTCCATCTTAGCGATTTCATCAATGCCCAGTGCGAACAGAGCAAGCGCGAGTGGATTGCCCTGTTGAACTCCTGAGGCAGAGGTGATGATTTGGTCACCGAAAGAAAGATAGAAGGGCTCCCGATAAGCCTGCCATGCAAGGCAGTAGAGTTGTGGAACCTTCTCTCTTACTAAGCTGAGGGCAGCATCGCGGCTGATGGTGTTGAAGGTATTCTTAAGGTCAAGTTTGAGGATGACCTTGGGTGACAAGGAGGGCATGTTGGCATAGGCTCTGGTAGCGTGGGCGGCAGCTTCACATCCCAGTTTGGTGCCCACTCCTAGCTGAGTGGGGGGAAATCCCTCCGCCAATAAGCTAGAGACCGATTGTAAGCACACCTTTGCAGTGAGACGGCGAAGAGTGCAGCTGACCGCAATGGGGCATTTGAGTGCAAGTGTCTTAAAGTGTTGGTGCGTGTATATCATATATATATGTGTGTGTGTGTGTGTGTGTGTGTGTGTGTGTGTGTGTGTGTGTGTGTGTGTATGTATGTATGTATGCATGTATGTATACACGAGGCAGTTTTGAAAGTTCCTGGCCTTGAATAAAAGAAAATACAGGAAGATCAGTTAATTATGATTTTATTCTCAGATTAATACGCTTATTGTAGGGGTCTTTCCGTTTTTCTAAGCCTTTTAAAAGAGCTCTGAGGTTGGGCCTCCACCCTTAAACCCAGGAACTTTTCAGCACCCACCTCGTATATTTATATATATATATATATATATATATATATATATATATATATATATATATATATATATATATATATATATATATGTGTGTGTGTGTGTGTGTGTGTGTAAGGAACGACCGTGCGAACTCAAAAAGGAGAAATGGTGACGAATGGAAAAACAGAGGACTCCTTTTATTTAAACGTGTCACACGGTCGAACACAAAAATATATATATATCAAAGATGATATACAAATATGTTATGCTACGATAACATAGATGACCAGTAATGAAAGACCACAACCGTATTAGATGAATAACAGAGATATTCATTATAGCGTTAAAGATGTATGTCTATGTGAGAGTGTGAATGCGACATATAAGAACATAATCAAAGACAGGCCGTCGTACAAAGAAAAGTATGTATGTGAGTTATTACAGCAGAGAGAAAGAGAGTCAATAACACGTGAGCATTTTTACCAGTTCTTAGGTACACATTAGTATGAGTCTGTATGTGAAAGGAGGGGAGGTTGTGTGTGTGGCAGAACTGATCACTAGTTGTGATGTCGTGTGGTACACGGAACAGTTCTCAAAGAGAAACTGGACCGAGACAAATTTGGCCGCCGAGTTAAAGCTATTTATAACAAACTATCGGCTCCCGATGCCTTCAGAATTTTACTCTATCACGTGACCTTATTAGGGGCCGTGATTGGTCAGTTTGTGTTCTGGCGGGAACGGTTCGAAGAAGTTGCCGCTTCGAATATTAATCAGTCACGTGATGACAAGGAATGGGTTCTCTGCTACGCTCGCGTTTATTTATATTTAAATGAGAAAAATGGCGATAGCAGTTTTGTATCTAATGGCGATAGGTAGAAGAGACGATAGGTAGTTTCACTACATATATATATATATATATATATATATATATATATATACATACATATAATAGGGATAGCCACTAAGTGGACATCCATTATGCTAGATCACCTGCGATCTGACCACTAAAGCTTGTTCTCAAGAAAATTCTGCGCGCGTGTGTGTGTGTATATATATATATATATATATACACACACACATACACACACGCACGCACACACACGTACATACATGCTTGCATGCATACATGCTCATATACATAGATACGAGGAGATATAATATAATATAAAATATTATCATCTCAATGAATTGTTCCAGGTCTTTATGTTCTGAGATCAAATCCTGGCAAAGTCAGCCTTGCTTTGCATCTTTCGAAGTACCAGTCAAGTACCGGAGTCGAGGGGATCGACTAAATCTTTCAACTCAAAATTTCTTACCTTTGTCTGAATCATAAACTTGTATTATTAGTGAATTATACGAAAGGGTGAAAGAGATAGAGCGAGGTAGGGAGAGAATAACAAATAATAAACGTAACTTGTGTTTCTATGGAAACGCTTCACAACTGTCATGGCGAATTACTTACCGTAAACTTGTTTATACGTTGAATCGACAGCTGTTAGTATTTTCGTTTTACTGCTTATTTATGCCTTATTCTTTGATATTTATACACTAATACTGAGAAGTATGCCTCCGAAGGCGACACCAAAGAAAAAAGATGATAAGACCAGTGACAGAACAAGCAAGCCGCAACCAGTTCCGCTTGCTGTACCTTTAAATGAAACCAGTAGAGAATTTTATCTTGTTCAAATTAGGGACCTTGAGCAACGTCTTGAACGGTAAGCAACTTATACTTGTTTATAACCATATCCCTATCTTTTTTCTTCTATTTCTTTTTCCCCTTGTTGATTTTCCTGTTTCGTTTTTATTTTATTTATTTATTTATTTATTTATTTATTCTTATTTTGTTGTTGAAAAATGTTATTCCATTCATCTCTTTCTTGTTTCCGTTGTCTTTCCCAATAGGTATCATGATAGCTTTACATATTTCGATTCCTTGCCATTAGTATTTTTGCCTTTCTCACTCATTTTGTTATAAAATGATCTGAGCTCAGCTATACAATTTAACGAAATACTTGTTAATTTTACATATTGATTATTATACAACAGTGAACTGAACCTCCAAGTGACCATACAAACCACTAATCCCTTCAGGAAAATGGTCTTGCTTTATATGTAGAAAAGGTGTAGATGGAAATTCTATATGGTATATCCAGTGCAAACTGTAAACACAAGAAAGGCAGCGGAATCACAGGAAGATTAACTTAGAAAGCAAACTGTGTGGCAGATGTACAGGAACAATAAGCACTAGGAACACATTTGTCAGTGGCGAGGTGCAGTTCTGAGTGAAGAAAATTTTGACACCATATTACAAACAATAAATGTTTAAGTGGAATTAACAGTCTTTGTGCATTTCTCAATAGGTATCTTGGGTCTTCCATGCGGCAAAGGTTTTAGTTTCAACATGTGATCTCAAATCAAAAAGACTTGCCATGCAAATACATCTCTGTAACTCAGGAAATAGATTTCCTCATATGTCTAGGAGGAAATCTTAACAGAAGAGGGGAATGAAAGCATAGTCACTAGAATAAGAACTAACTGGAGAAAATTCGGAAAGTTACTACCTCTGTTAACAAAAAGCATCTCTATCAGAGTGAAAGACAGATTGAATGATGTTTATGTACATCAGCAATGCTACAGGGTAGTGAATTCAGCAGGCAAGTAAAGGTTTCAAAGAAATGAAGCTAGCATGCTCAGCTAGATGTGCAATGGCAGTGTGCATGTATGACAAAGTGCCAATGTGTTGGCATAAAGGCATCAGATGTAATGTACAAGAGAGAAGACAGCACTTGTATGGTCATATGCTGCATATGGATGAGGACTGCTGCATAAAGAAGTGCTGATTGCTAAATGTGGATTGAACCTTGGAAGAGAGCTACCCAGGTAGATGTGGGATAAAGTGGTGAAGAATGACTTCAGGATATTGAGCCTCACAGAGAAGATGACAAAGGAACGAGATGATTGGTGATTTGTTGTGCTTGAGAAGGTTCATTCATCTAAGCAAAAATGAAAATGAGGTCCTAGAAGTATGTCATTTATGGCTATGCCCCAGCACCTCAATCTTTCCAAGAGAAAGCTCCACCCCCAACCACTCAAAGGTGAATTATTCAAACCCCAAAGAATTCCTCTCAACACATGGCTATGATGCTCCCCCACTACTTCTGCTCATGATCAGAGATGCACATATCGTCAGCCACCAAGGGACATGCTCAACTGGTTAAGGTCAAACAATTGACAAGCAAATCTGTGGTATTAAGCAGAATATTTGCTGTAGTCCATCTTTTATACCAAAACAAAACAATATTATGATCATCATCCAAAACAGCAAGCTGGCAGAATCGTTAACACACCAGGAGAAATACATAGCAGTATTTCGTCTGTCTTCATGTTCTGAGTTCAAATTCTGTCATGGTCGACTTGGCCTTTCATCCTTTCGGGGTGGATAAATTAAGTACCAGTTGAAATTTCAGGCTTTTTGCCTATAGTAGAAAGGATTTGGCACACACACAGATGTTAGAAATCATATAGGGTATCTATTGATTAACTGCATAGCAACTGTTGTTAATAAACAAGTCCTGTGCATAACATCACTAAAGCATAGCATGAGAGAGGTGAAGAAGTAAATATTGATCAGATTGTTAGCTTCATCATCTATGTTTCATTATTTTTTCATGCTCTCTGAATTTTCACAATAGGAGTTGTTGTTGTCGTTTAACTCCAGGTTAGTCATGATTGGAGCACATTTGCCATCAAAAGCATTGTACCTATGAGTTCCACATACATGCGCGCACGCACACATGCGTATGTATTTACATATATGTATTTTTACACACATACGTACATACATACATACATACATATATACATACATATAACAATACGTCCTGCCCTAACTCTTCGAAACGCCTGTGTTAGAATGGTGGCAGCTGATGAAGGAAAATGTTCTCTACGTGGCTTGTGTGTTTTCTGTACTCTGGTCATTATTATTTTTTTGTCTACGTTTTGTTTGCAACATCCTGTACCCAGATATGCACCTATATACACAGGTAAATCTAGGTATGCACATACTTGTACGTATATATGCATATACTCATTTATTATTTGTTTTATATATATATATGGAAAGCGGACGTTAAACAATATATATTCCATTTCACATTGTTCCAGTCCATTCAGCTGTAAATGGATAACCAATCCTACGACAGAATGGCATTCTGTTCAGGAGCAATGTTGGCCTGCTTGTTTAGCTTGTGGGGAAGCATCATCCAAAAGCTACATGAGGACTTGCAGTGTTTAACATCTGATAGTATGGTTGGCACAGCAATACAGTGATGTATGTGTATGTGTGTATAACACAAAATAATATATCTCTATCAAAAATTATATCTAACCCCTACATGTATGTGTGCATTAGGATGTCCCATTTTCAGGGTCAAAATTTTTTTACCAACTTCACCATTGTCTTGTGTGGTGCCAGTGGATGAAAACATGAATTATATACAAAGTGACAGGGCTCTAAAACCATTTTTGTGACTACACAAGGGCCCTGAAGTTGAAAAGATGATCAAAATTATCCATTTTTATTGTGCCTGTGTTGTGTCAAATCAGAAGGTAGCTATTTAATATTTGTTTCATAAGTCTCATGTGGATCTAAATTATGGTGCAAGTGTAAAACTCATTTCTAATGACTTTATAACAAGCACAAAGTTACATGGTTGACTAAAAGTCTTAAGATCTACTAGATGTTGAACAACCATGAATAGGAGAGAACAAGGGAACCCTACAGATGAACAAAAGGGTAAGGAGCCTGAACTGCACCTCATGGATGGTTTGGAATGGCAGTTAAATGTATTTCAAATATTTCAGCAGGATTTCTCATGCTTAAGTGTTAAGTGAACAATAAATATCTAGTCATATTTCCTGTTAAAAATCAGATGAATAGGTATGTACTGAGGATTCTTTTAATATTACAACTTATATTATATACTTTAAAGATATATTCAAAAATGTATCTACCATCAAAACCACCACCACTATCACAATTACTAACTCTATCACCATCACCATCATTGTCATCATCACTTTACATTCATTTTTTTAATTTTCACCTGGGCTGGAAAGTAAATGACAAGTGATCATAATGAATGGTGTGAGGGTGGGCTGGAAAAGACTTGTCCAACCCAGGTGAAAATTAAAAAAATATAAAAATGAATGTAAAATGATGATGACAATGATGGTGATGGTGATAGAGTTAGTAATTGTGATAGTGGTGGTGGTGGTTTTGATGGTAGTGATGGTGGTGGTGGTGGTGGTTGTGATGGTAGTGATGGTGATAGTGGTGGTGGTGATGTTGGATGAAGGTTGATGATGATTAACTATTATTCATGCATAATTTTTCAGATACCAAAAACGGTGTGATGAGCTTGAAATTTCAAATAGCAACTTCCATGACAAATATGTTCAAATGGACAGTGATAAAAGAGAAATTATTGCATACTGGAAACAACAGTTAAAGCTAAAAGGTAACTGAATGTGTATGTGGCATTAGGAAGGGCATTCAATCATGGAAACTAAGCCAAATCAGACTGGAACCTGCAGCTCTCCGGCTTGCCAGCTCTGGTCAATCTGTCCAATCCATACCAGCATTGAAAATGGACGTTAAAGGAGGAGGATAATGATGATGATGATAGCGGCAGTAATTGTGGTGGTGGTGGTGCATATATATATATATATATATATATATATATATATAAATATATATACATATATACAGCTGTGCTGGCTGGCAGAGGGAACAGGTGCCACAGTATGAATTCTTTTGACATGCCTTCTCAATCCTCCAACTAAAAGGCACACCTTTCCACAGGTTGCCCATATTCTGTTGTGATCAATAGCTGTATCACAATTCACAAGGGGTTGATTCCTGTGAGTTCTCTGATGGCTGACCAGGCCTGCATGACTCAAGTGTTTCCTCCCACAAATCACACACATAAAAAGCAACGCTCCCTCATTTTCCACAGGTTCGTTCTTTCTAAGCCTTCTCTTGATCTTCTTGTGCTTCATTCTCTTGCTTTCAAACTTCGAACAACCACTGTGCACTCTTTTCATCCATCCATTTTAGTCTTGTGCCTCTTTCTCCCAAACAACAGCTGAAACTCCTGTCTGTGTCAGAGCAATCCTGAGGCAGTTCTTGAACTTCATTTTGGCTTTATGTGCTGGCTTCCTACTATCTTCCAGCTCACCATACAAAAGTTGCTTAGAAAATCTTTCATCATTCATTCTCACCAGATGTCCACCCCACCTCAAGCCTCTTCACAGAATCATCAATTCTACACTCCTACTACCACTTCTCTCAAGTACATCTACATCACTGATCACCATTTTGCAAATTCACACACACACACATCATTATTGTCATCATCATCATCCTTATTGCTTTTTACATTTGATTTAGTTGGACAAGACTACTTGAAACAGTGCATTATAGCTTGAAGTCCTCACTTTTGTATTCAACAATCATACAGTTAATTTTATAGTTTGCAACATTTTAAAACATGAAATGTAACTTGAGTACTTATTGAATTTTGTGTATAAATGTTCTTGAAAGAAAAAGTATGATTGTAAAATCTTTTTTTGAATGTCCCTTTTGTCAGTAGCACTTCAGTGTAGTGCCATGGTTAAGGTCTGTTGATTTAACCTTTACCTCATATATTATGGCATATTTAGCACAGGATCCATTCTACAGGCATGTGTTTTTCAAAGTAACTTTAAATCATTTTCTATTAACAAGGTTAAATGCCATTCATCATCATCATCATCATCACCACCATTTAACGTTTGTTTTCCATGTTGGCATGGGTTGGACTGCTTAACAAGAACTGACTGGCAAGATCAGGAGCTGCACCAGATTCCATAATCTGTTTTGGCTTGGTTTCTACAGCTAGATGTCCTTCCTAATGCTAACCACTTTACAGGGTGTATTGGGTGCTTTTTATTTGACTCCAGCACCGGTACTTTTTACATGACACCTTGGTTTGGTTATGAAATTTCCTTTATCAATTGTTTTTAACCAGGGGCTTGCCATTTTGAGCAGAGACTATTATTTTATACTCATTAAACATATTTTAATGTAAAGAGATTGATAAACCCCACAAGTTAATGTTTATATGAAATAACTGTTTGAGTTCCTAAGGACATTGTAGAAATAGAACTATTGTGAGAACTAGGCTTTTGTAAATGTATGTTGTTAGCCTCATGTTAGATCTATGATGAAAAATATTCCAGCTTACATTATGCAAAGTGTCCTCCTTAGCTGGGTGTAACTTGAGGCTGCTATTTTTAACAAGTTAAGTGTTCATTTAGAAGGGATTTTTTAAAATGTATTTTTACTTTATAGGTGATGAGTTGTCTGATCTTTCTGAGAACTACAATGGTTTGCAGCTAACCAAACAAATTGAGAAGGAGCAATTTGAGAAACAAGTGAGCAGTCTTCAAAATGAACTTGACCGAGTCAAGGAAGAGCTCACAGCAGAAAATACAATTCTCAGTGAGTAGACAGTTTTTCTTGATACTCTGCCCATTTTCCAGTATGTTGGAATAACTGAAAGAAAACAAAAGTTATACATGCATTTACACATGCATGCTCGTGTGTGTGTGTGTGATTATCAGCATAATTAATACCTATTTTTGCATGCTTACATGAGTTAATGGTGTCTTTACCAGCACAGTATCATGCTTGTACCATCGTCTCTCCTTTTGCAGTTCAACATTCTGAGATCAACCTTCACCAATTCTACCTATATCTTTCTATTTATATCTCTTCTATGGGTTTCTTCACTAGGATTACTTGGCACTTATTTATCCAACTGCCATATCACATAGGCCCATACCTGTGCAGTCTTCTCTATTGTACACAACAACTGATTACTTATATCTCCATATTTTTTTCTCTCAGCTCCTTGTACTCTACTGTTCATTCACACAAATATCACACATCTGGTGAAGCCATTAGTGTAACCAGAACCATTAGTGTAATCATTACTGCAAAAGAACAACTGCTCCTTTTGAGCATATTTTCAAATGCATCAACCTTTCAACAGTATTTTAACTCTTTAAGTTTATTTGTGTTATAAAAGTCAAATCTCATATTTTATTGCTGGAAGAAATGCTGTTAAGCATTTTATCCAACATGCTAATGATTCTGCTAGCTCACCACCTTAATGTGTATCAATAAATAATAAAAACAAAGCAGAAAATATCCTCTATACTGACAAATTATAATAATTTATAATCGTCTTTAGACTGCCAAAATATTTACAATATAGATTTAAGAAGTGAAAATGTTTTGATGATATTCCTCAAACAGATGGTAAACTAGCTGTTTTAGAAGAATTCCGTATACAGAGAAAAGAACTTCTGGAGAAATTTGCTAAGATGGAAGTGGAATTACGAGAAATGGAAGAACAAAACAAACAGACTATCTATCAACTTGAGAAAAAACAGGTGATTGACAAAGACAGGTGAGTTGTGGGTGTTTATAATTAGGCTTTCAGTGTTTTTTTTTCTTCTTTTTACTACTAATTTTCTCTTAGTGCATATGGTCTTTGCAGGCTTTCTTGAATTGTGAACTTCATGTCGTTGATATTAATTTCTGCAAGTCACTGATGCTTGTAAGACAAAATGTGTCAGTGAGAGGATTCCTGAAGATTGTATCTTAAGGTAAAAAGAACTGAGCAAAGTATTTTTAGTGTGGGATCAGTAGGGATGATTAAAGTAGGGAATACAGTAAGGGTGATGAGAGTAGGAAATAGATGTGAATTAGGTAAGTTTGAATGGAGGTGGTGTACAACTTATTGGTTTAGAGTGTCAGAGGCT
Source organism: Octopus bimaculoides (assembly GCF_046866305.1). NCBI lineage: Eukaryota > Metazoa > Mollusca > Cephalopoda > Octopoda > Octopodidae > Octopus > Octopus bimaculoides. The sequence continues at coordinate 94,770,979 of NC_142928.1, forward strand.
ATGATAGCAGTATTAGAAGAAGCAGATAGAAGGAACTGTATCTGTGAGCTAGTGTTTGTAGTGTGTTGGAGAGTGATCTTCCACCAGTCAGTCAAATAAAGTTCTTTATAAATGTATAGCAATAGGTATACAGCCCTTGCTGTCTTTGGAAAGAAGACTTTAAAAACATCTTACCAGACTGAGTTCAGGTCAACCAGCATGGTTCTGGTCATTAAAGCTAAGTGCACTGTCCTAGATGATTGCAAGTGGTCAACTAGTGAGCAGAAGCTGCACTTTCCCAGGGCAACCATAAACAATGTTAAACAGACAGCCAGGCATTGTGTCAGAACTGGGCACAGCCTAGTTAAGCCATTCAGATAGTTGCAATAAGAGAAAATATCAAGGAAATATAAGAACGTATTAAGAAAGAACAGCCAGATCAGAGCAAGACAACTTATTTCAAATTATACACTGAAGAAAGTAATCTGAGATAAAGGTTTGAGGATGGAAAGATGAATAGATCACTACTTTGATCCCTACACCAAAGAGAATACTGTGTCTGTCTCAGCACTTGATATCATTGTGAACTTTCTAACCATGGATGAGTTTGACATAGAACCACCATTAGAAGAGCTCATTAACACCTTAGCTTCAACCATGTCCCAAGTAGCAAGGGGATCTTTACTGATTTGATTATTACTGACTGTCTTACTACTTTCATTGCAGGAAGTTTTTTATAGGTGCTATCAAAAAAAGAGCTGTACTATAGTCACAAGGGATACCAATATCATTGATTTCTATGAGGACAGGGGTGAAAGAAGCAACCGTAACAATTACAGCTCTCTTCTCAATGTCATCGACAAAGCCTTTACTTGGGTTATCCGGAACCATTAACAGAAGTAATTATGAATTACTTGTAGGGGCACCATATTTTGTTATGCAACCATAATATACTACAAAATATATTAAATGCTTTATAAGTCAATACTGTGTCCTATTGTGTTAGCAGTGCTATTAAATCGCATGTTAATGTTATCTCTACATATTTTCTATAGAAATTATACCCAGTATTGATTTGTTACGACATTTCATATCTGAATATTTTTAGCGATTATTTAAGCAATGTGTTCATGGATGGTTGATGGGTTGGATGTGGTACTGAAGAAGGAGCAAAAACTCCTGAAATATGCATATACACCCATTACCTATTTTTCTGTCTTCAATCGCATTGTTGTTTATATTAGATGTATTCAGATATTAAATGTTGTAACAAATCAATGCTGGCTATAATTTCTATGAAAATCTATAGAAATAACCTTAATATGTCATTAGCAGAAGCTAACAAAACAATGTAGACACCCAGAGACATAGTGCTGCTTCCAGATTGAAATGTCAATAGTAGGGCATGATGGTTCTTCCACATCAACATGAATGGAACAGTGAAGTTCAACAGTAGTTCCTCTGGGTCTTAAAAAGTCATGATTTTTCCCCTAAGTTCAAGGAAATGCCTCAGTGTAGAATTGGTAGAGTTTTGATTACCTAGGTGACATGAAGTTTTTTGTGGAAAGAAGTGAAATATGTAAAACTCTCTCTCTCTCTCTCTCTCTCTCTCTCTCTATAAAAAAAATTATCTTACTAAATTGTAGCTATTACGTATTAATAGTGGCTAAACATTCTCAAAAAAAAAAAAAAGAAACTTGACAAATAGTTCGTATTTTTTTAGCTATCTTACATGTGTATAATCCTCTTATAAGGAAGGACTACATGCTCTGATTCTCAAAAGAAGCCTAATTGCATTGGTCTAATAAAAAAACAATATTTGATAATATAACAGAAGAATTTTTTTGTTTTCTTTTTATTAGACTTAAGAAAGACATGTTTATGAGAGTTAATCAACTTGTTGCGGAGTTTCGAAAAGTTTCTAATAAACAAATGGCTGAGACAACAAAACGAACCATCCGTGAAAATGTTTCTCTCACAGCTCAAATGTCAAAGATGTCGGACAAAACCATGGAACTTATACAAGAAAATGATGAACTGAAGAACAAAGTAAAAAGAATGAAGAACAAAATAGATGTTTTGGAATACAATGAGAAAGAGATTACGAAAAAGATGCTTAACTGCCAGAAGGTGAGTTACTCATTAATTGTGATTCCATTTTTAATTAATCTCATTATTATAAGCATTAAATTTTGAGGGTGTTAGGGGTTTTGCTGGGTGTTCATTCTGCAAAGCTGTGACTGAGCTTGGAGTTAATGTTGCTCCAAAGAGGGCCGTAAATTCCATTACTGAGGTTGCAGAGAAGGAAGGCCATTAGGTGGCTTTGGATAAAGAGGGTAGAATGGTGGTTTGTTGTTAGTGGGACTTGATCAACTCTGGCTAGATCAACTGGGTGTAAGGGTCTGATGTTGAATGTCTCAGAACCCCCAGAGACACCAGAAACATCACTGATGATGCATCTCAGAGCATCTGCGAGATGTATCTTGGAATTATCAAGGAATACTGTTAGCTATGGTAGCTATCTCCTTATGGGAGGATTTGAGCTCTGCAAAGTAAGTTGATGAAAGAGTCAGTCATATAGTAACTTTGCTGATTGGACAGGTGAACTGTGTTGCAATATAGTTTCTATCTATAACTAGATGGACTGAACCAGCAAGATATCACTCTTTAGCATTCAGATGCTTTTCCTAACACCAGCCACGTAATGATTCAGTTGATGGATGGATCTTCTCAAGCACAATGTAATACCATTCATCTTAGTCCCCTGTCTCCTCTTCTGAAAGGCTCAATATCTTCAGGTCAGTTTTCACCACTTTGTCCCATGTCTTCCTAGGTATACTTCTTCCACATGTTTCTTCCATGTTTAGCAATCAGCACTTCTTTATACAGCTATCCTCACCCATCCACATTCCATGGCCATACCAGTCAGTAAATCCATAAATCCCAGTTAATCAGAAAATACCTGGCAGTTGGAATTAATTAAATGTTACATTAAAGAACTGTGAAAGTAGGTAAATAAATGCTAAAAATATTTACAACATTTTTATAAATAATTGATACCTGAGGTGAAAATTTATGAGGCCCTCACTGGTTATAATAATATAATATATTTTCAGCTTGACCTTTGGATTGGTTACTTTAGAAAAGTGTAACTGGGAATGACTCTTAACATAGTTCTCAGGGAGATTCAGTATGACACAGATACGTTCGAAGGTTGTGCTTCACCACCTCATCCCAGGTCTTCCTGGGTCTACTTCTTCCACAGGTCCCCTCAACTGCTAGGGTGTGACACTTTTTCACACAGCTGTCCACATCCATACACAACACATGACCATATCAGTGCAGTCATCTCTCTTGCACACCACATCTGATGCTTCTTATGTCCAACTTTTCTCTCAGGGCGCTTACACTCTGTCGTGTATGCACACTGACATTACACATCCAGCGGATCATACTAGCTTCATTCCTTGCGAGCTTATGCATGTCCTCAGCAGTCATGGCCCATGTTTCACTGCCATGTAGCATGACTGTTCGCATACATGCATCATACAGTCTAACTTTTATTCTGAGTGAGAGGCCCTTTGTCATCAGCAGAAGTAGGAGCTCTTTGAACTTTGCCCAGGCTGTTCTTATTCTAGCAGCTACACTCTCAGAGCATCCACCCCCACTACTGACTTGGTCACTTAGGTAATGGAAGCTATCAACTACTTCTACTGGCATTTGACAGAAGCTGTTTTCTGCACATTTTCAGTGTTTATTGCCCCTGAGCATCTGCCACACACAAAAACTATCTTCCCAGTTAGCCTTCCTTTGATATTGCTGCACCTCTTATGTGTCCATAGCCTACACCGGGTACATCTTATGGAGTTTCTACCTACGCCTTTTCTACAGGTCAAGCAGGGCCATCTACCTGAAGGGATTTGTGATTTGTCTGCCTTCCTACTTACTAAGACTTCTTCAATTCTAGACCTTGCTTCCATACCTGAAACTTCTCTAGTTCTGATAGTGATTCAGCTATTAGAGCAAGGTCATCAGCATAGAGAAGCTCCATCATTATATAAACAAGTCATTTGTTTATTACAGCATATCACCCTGTTGACCACCAAATGCCAAGAAAATGAAGGGACCATAGCTGAAATGCAACAAAAAGAAATTGAATTTAAGAAAAAACTGAAAGAGACTGAAAACTTACAGCAGCAACTAGAAAACACAGAGTTGGTATTTGATTCTATTGTAGAGTTTCATGACGTTTTAAGATCTCATAATATTATAATAGAAAGATTCCCTCATACAGTAAATGAGATATCTGATGTCATTGTCATGTTTAATGAAAAGCTCTTTATCATTTCCTAAAGATATTACTTGTTGTAATTGTTATTATCATCTAGCTCCAGATTAGCATTGTTTGAGTAGATCTATGACTTTTGGTTGGTAAGGGGTGATTTGGAGGAGATTTGGCTGCTATTTCTACTGGGTTGAGAGACCACATAGCTGTTCTGTTCCCTCTCAGATGACAGTGACAGTGGCAATGGCTATGATGTTGTCAATCATTATTACTCTTGTATTCTATCATATTATCATAAAAAATATTATCCACCAGTTATTATAATTGGCATAACATCAGTTTTTCCTTGCTGATAGTGAATTAGAAATAGGCCAATTATTTATCTTATCCGTGAGACAAACATGCACTATAGCTGTCTGGACATCACAAAAAAGTAGTGTTTTTTCTGACCATATGTATAGGAGAATTCAATTAGGTGCAGATGCATGTATATCTGTTAGTTAAACTGTGTGCTTGTGTGTAGGTGTGTGCATATGCTTGAGGATGTGTGTGTGTGTGAGAGAGACAGAGAGAGAGGGAGAGAGATAGAGAACACTAATTAGTCAGACCTCTGTAAATTGTATGTAGAATATCTTTAGGAGAATTTGGGATTCATGCCTGACTCATCTGAGGCACCTATGCTTGCAATTGAAACCTCTTCCTTGAAAGAACATATTTTCTTAGATGTGTTCCTTCACATCTGTCATATCATTAAAAGCACATAACTCCCAAAGACTAAAGTTGGTCAAATGTTAAGTGTGCAGTGCTGTACTAAGGTCATATGACATCCTTTGTCCTTACCAACTGGGATGCATTTATTCACTTTAACTCATAGCACTGTGTAACCTGATTTTTACTCTTGAGTAGCAACTGTTATTTCTTATTTGCTTACCCCTAGGAAGTATGAAAAATGGCTAATATTTCCTTCAAACTTTGCTTTTAAGATATTTATTCAGACTCCAAAGAATCTCTCTCAACACATGGCTATGATGTTCTCCCACTACTCCTGTTCATTATCAGAGATGCACACATTGTCAACCACTAAGGGACGTGCTCAACTGGTTAAGGTCAAGCAACTGATGAGCAAACCTGTGGTATTGAGCAGAATATTTGCTATAATGGTATTTCTGCTTCAGCAACTCAGCACCAAATCAGCACTGAATGAGAGGTAATGGTCAATAGGTCAGTTTCAAAACATTGATGTCCAGGTCACAAAAACAAGTTTGAAAGGAATAGTAGTCATTTCCTTTGATTTCTAGATAGAAGCAAATTGGAAATAACACTTACTGACCAAAAACCAAAATAAATAATAATTTTGTTGCATTGTGTAATAGAGAATTATCAGAATTATGAAGGATGTGTTTTGTGCATTGTATGGCATGTATATTCTTTTGCCTCCCAATTTATAACCAGGCTCTTTGATCCCTCATCAAAGAGATCTATTCAAAATTTGCAAAGTCTTTTTATCCCAATTCTTCAGCTACTCTGTAGTCACACCCAAAGTACTCATCCCCACCATTACCACCAAATACTTCACACCGTATACACTTGCTAGCTGAAAACTTTGATGAAACAACTAAATCTGACAATGTTCTAATGGCTTACCTATACGAGCACCCCTCTCCCCCACCAACTTCATTTCCTTGTAACTTCCAGAAAAATAGATATTTTAACGAAATATTTTACAAATACTCTTCAGATCGGGTAGATTACAATTATATCCGAATTTGTCATGAAAAAATATTTTTCCAAAGGCGATGAAAGGAGTTATGGAAAATTCACACATATCGGCTTGTTTCCTCATAACTTTCAGAAAAATAGGTATTTTGTTAATGAAATTTTCTACAAATACCTTTCAGATGGCATAGATTACGATTATATTGGAATTCAATATGAAAAAATAAAAGAAAGAAAATTGATGGGTTCACACACATACATATTGACACACATCACATACATCTGCAAAATGAAACTTGAAATTTCTAAAACAATTGTGATGTGTGTCAGTATGTATGTGTACATACTCAACACTTTTATTTTTCACAATAAATTTCAATATAATTGTAATTTATTCCATCTGAAAGGTATTTGTAGAAAATTTCATTAAAAAATACCTATTTTTCTGAAAGTCATGCAGAAACAAAGCAAACTCATGGCAAGTTAAAGGTGAAAAAAGGCGGCGAGCTAGCAGAAACGCTAGCACGCCGGCCGAAATGCTTAGCGATATTTCATCTGCCATTACATTCTGAGTTCAAATTCTGCTGAGGTCGACTTTGCCTTTCATCCTTTTGGGGTTGATAAATTAAGTACCAGTTACGCACTGGGGTCGATGTAATCGACTTAATCCGTTTGTCTGTCCTTGTTTGTTTCCTCTATGTATAGCCCCTTGTGGGCAATAAAGAAAAAAAAGAAACAAAGCTAACTCATGGGAATTTTCCAAAACTCCTCTTCCCACTCACAGAAAAAATTTTTCACAATAATTTCAAATATAATCTGAAGCATAGTTGCAGGAAATTTCATTAAAGAATATCCATTTTTTTGGAACTTAGGAAACAAATTTGTGGGTAGCACACTCGTGTAGGTATGCTGTTCCAGTAATCACCTTTAGTGTGCTTTTAAGTTGGCCCTTATTCTTGATGGGATTCTAACCAAATGTACTGAACTAGTAATCCACTTAGTAAACTCAGGTTTCCTTCTCTCACCATTTCTACTGTCTAATATTCCAGACTCCATTCTGAAGTCTTTTTCTGGAACTTTCTTTATTCACAATTTTCCTACTGGTATTGACTTGTAAAAGTTTAAGATGAAAAATTGAAAACATAGAAATATGGATATAAAACAGCAAACAGATTGTCAAATTACAAGAAGCAATTTTATAGTTTGCCATGGAAAATAAAATATGATTGATGATCTGCAGTGGCTTATGATAACATTATTTAGCTCCAAATCCATTTACATTAAGAAGCAGAGATGAATCTTCAGTGGATGAGGTGCCAGTTTGTTAAAAAATAATGTCGGAAAATCTGTATCATATTATCTACTGTTAGGTGCATGTAACATTAAGGGATCTTCCTAAAGGCACTACATAAGTCATACAGTGAATTTGAAACCACATTCTATTTAGCTGGTTGTTCAACATACACCCTGTAATTTCATCATCATAATTATCATAGTTTAATGTCTGTTTTTCATGCTGGCATGGGTTGAATGATTTGACTGGAGTTGGTAAGCAGGAGAGCTGCACCAGGTTCCAGTCTGATTTGGCTTAGTTTCTATGGTTGGATGCCCTTCCTAACACCAGCCACTTTACAGAATGTGCTGGGTGCTTTTTACGTGGCACAAGTATGGGTGCTTTTGCATTGTGCCAGCTTGGGTGCTTTCTACATTGCACTGGCAAATGTGCGTTACAAAATTTATTTTGGTTTTATTATTAAAAGTACTGTTATTGTGAATATTATCACATTGCTTGTATCACAGTCCTGAAGGTAATATGTAGTAATTTTTTCCAAACCTGACATTTTTTTCTGTTCTGGAATATGAAGAAAAAACTGAAAATGAAAGGTTTTAGCAGTCTTAATTAAAAGTATCAGATGAAAGTGTAGTAATGATTATTCATATTATCTCCCATCATTACACTTTGTTATTATTCTCTTCACTTCAATAAGTGGGTGGTTAGTATAACAGAACTGAAGAAGAATCATACAGTTGCCTCTTAGAGTTCTGAAGTACTAATCTAATCACTTTAGCCATATTCTTTTTTAAGGGTTTTTACATAACAACTGTTAATTTGTTTTTTTACCTTTTTCTCGCTTCAGTTATTTGTGGCCATTCTGGAGTATCACTTGCAAGGGATTTAGTAGATCATATTAGCACCAATAGTTATTTCTGTCTAGAGTTTATTTATTATGTATATTTAAGTGGTTAAGATAGACTATATATATGTATACATATATATATCTACACACACATATAATACATACATACATACATGCATGCATGCATGCATTCGTACATACATACATACATACTTACTTACTTACTTACTTACTATTTATTTTGTTTTGTTTTTGTTTTTCAGGGAAACTATTCGAACTGTCTTACAGAATTCAAAAGAATTGACCGAAAAGTTGCATGATACAGAGACAAAGTTTGATGATATCAGAGAAGAGAATTCTATGATATTGCAAATCCTTCAAGATGCTTCAGCTGCTATAAAGGATTACCTCTTGGTAAATTGAAAAGTTCATTTAACTATTTATTCAGAGTATTTTGTGTGGCTTATGAAGTTCAGTTTGAAATCATGAACAAATGTCTTTGTGTCCACCTAAGCCTTCTGAGTGAAATTAGGTTGATGGAAACTGTAGAATCATGTTGGATGGACTATAAATGTAACCCTGTTAAACAGGAGCAACGTCTCTTTAACAGTATCCTCTCTGTTGAGAGTATGAGTGGTGCTGAAAAGTTCCTGGCTTTGAATAAAAGAAAATACCAGGAGGATCAGTTAATTATGATTTTATTCAACATATTCCCCTCTCAGATTCATACACTTAGTGCAGTGGTCCTTCAATTTTTCTAAGCCCTATGAAAGAACTCAGAATGTTGGGCTTCCAGCCAGGCCTTTCATGATACCCTTAAAGCCAGGAATTTTCCAGTACCCTCTCATATTTGGCCAAGAACTCCAATCAGAGAACAATTCTTATTCTTAGTTTTCATGTTTTCGTTTTTGTGGTTTTGTCCTCATCAGAGGAGAAAAGGCAGTACCCTTGACCTTTTTGCAAGATTTATGGAAGTGGTGGGGAGAATCAGAGGGAAAAAATGATGGATTGTGGGTAAGGACATTATGAAGCAGAACATCAAGTTAAGAAGTACATTAAGTAAACATGATTTAATATCATTGTATACATGTAAAACAATGGGAAAATAAGTTATTGTCTATTTTCTGGAGTATTTAAAACCACGTACTAACTTCGTGAAGATATGATTTTTAAATGAGGCATTTTAATGATCTATTTAAATCTCAGACAGCTTCTGCATAACCTCATTTGTAGACCATCAAAAACAGTTATTTTATATGTCTATGGAACATGCAATGAAAAGATGATTCAGACTGGAACAATACTTGATAAAAAAAAAAAAAGGCTGCAGTCTCACATTCTCCTAGCAAGTTGAAGAGCTGCTTTACCTAAATGTTTTTGTGCCTGTCCATTATCCAATCCTCAATGTGACAGAAGATATACTTTATCAAGCATAACAAGAGCTTGAAAACCCATAGAGTTTACATGTGCCATATAAGTACTAGTCTAAGTTCTAGTTTACATCAAAAATATTACACAGTCCATGGCTGGCACTGATCATAAACAGTGTGCACTACAGCTACAATTCTTAATTTTTTTAGGCAACCATTTAACCATCAACATTTAACGATTAGAACAGTATACCTCTCAGTTCTAGATAAAAAGAAAGCTTAAATTAAGATCAAGCAATTGGTGACATCTGATTTGAGTGGAACAATTCTCTTTGATGCTTCTGTAACTTTACTCTCATATGGCTGGACAATTCATTCTGTTTTAAAGCTACCACTCAATGGCAGACCTGTGTGTTATATTGGTATTTGATCATTCCCAAAGCACCTATTATTATATGGATAGTTTCTGTTTACAGGTCCCCACAGTCAGGTTATCTCTATTTCCATGTTAATTCCTCTAACATTTTTAGAGATACATTATCATCTGTTGGGACAGATATATTGATTAGGAGTCATTTATTATTCTTGTGCATGACAACAATATCTGGTTGGTTAGCCTTGATCTCCCTGTCTATTTGTATTGGCACATCCTGAGGTATGTGGCTGTGTGACCTTTTCAGCTGTACATCTATACCATCTCTTTTCTGTCAGTATCTCATGATTCTGGCATAACTTTCAGTGTAAGTCCGAACTTTATCATGTCTGTGGATGCATTCTTTCTTGACTAAGACTGAGTATCCAGTAATAATGATAATTGTTTCTTCATCATATTCTACAGTTACTGTATTCTGCTTCATTATATGCTTTCCATGGCTTTTAATAGAGAGGTTATAGATCCCTTCTATTTATCAGCATTCTTGCTTAAAAAGCAGAGAAGAGCATTTTCCATTCTGGCGGTGTAAGGATATTTTCTTTTTCATGAAGTAAGGTCTTTTTTTTTCTTCCTTTTCCATTTTCATACACTCATATTAATCCAACACTAATAAAGGTCAGCGAAGTAGTACACATACAAGAAGCAGAAGTCAAACCCACCCAATACTTTAACAGGAAGAATGAGTCACACACGTGCATACACGCACACACATACACACACACACACACACGCACTAACTGCTCTAAACTCAACAGGGTCATAACCCTGTCATGCTGTGTTCCTGTTATAGTGTGAATAGCCTAAACATAATCTCTACCTGATTCCCATTAAGTGGTAAGGAACAACACATGTAGAAAAAGAAGATAGAATACTAAAAAGACAACTGATTTGTCGTCACGTGTGTTTATGACTCATTGTTAATTGCCTAACCCCATAGCTGTTGTTTACTTCTGTTTTTAATTGGAAAAAAAAAAGGATTTTTTTTTTTTTGTGATAAAATGAGTATGTGGTGAACCCACCACTTTGGTAAACAAGCAAGGCCTAGACTTTTTACAGTTAGGAATTATTGATGATATTCATGCTTTGGACGAGGTGAGCAAGAATTTCCACAGGTTTACTCTTATGCAAACAGTGAAAGTAATTCGGAGAATGAAACTGCTGAAAATGGCAACGTAAGTCGCGATTCAGGTGAAGAAATTGAGAGTGGCCCTCACACAGCTGATATGGAGTATTTGTGTGTGAAACCTAGTTACAGGGACTACTGGTCAAATGACAGTGCTGACATTTTAGGTAATACTTCTGGTTTTTGTAGCATCCTGACTTGTGATCAGTTTTGTGCAATTTGGACATTTCTGTATGTTATTGATGAAGAAGGTCTGGCAATTGACAAGACTGACAGAATTTATTAAGTAAGACCAATGCTAACCAATTTCATGCAGAAATGTTGATATTACTACAAACCACATAAGCATCTCAGCCTGGAAGAGGGGGATGACTCCCTCTAAAATCTAACATGCACTCAAACAGTATATAAAGGATAAACCTACAAAATGGGGAATAAAATCTTTTCCATTGTGTAAAACTGAGACTGGTTATGTGATGAATGCAGAAATTTACACTGGTGCAGGAGAAATCATTGACAAAAAACTTGGTTTGGGTGGGAATACAGTCATACAACTAATTCATATCATCTGAATTGGAAAATAAATCTTATGTCCTTGTGATGGACGGGTACCACAACTCAGTTTTCCTGTCAAAATATGCTATGAATGAAATCCATATGGGAGTTGTGAGAATGTCAATGCTGAACTAGAAACATGTCCTCAAATCCCTAAAAGTGCAGAAGCTATTCCAGTGTGGAAATTTCTAATATCTGTATCATAGGAGTGTGGTATGCATGGTTGGCAGGAAAGAAAGCTGATTCTTCAGATATAAAATTATGATATCCCAGATTTTGTAACAGCCAGCAGAAGAAACAAGCATGGCTCTGTATCAGAAATACCAATGCCCAAACTTGTGAAAGACTACAACTAATTTATGTGTAGATGTGATAAAAATGACCAGATGACCCATCTAAACCACAGTAGCAAGCTTTACAGATGTCCAAGGCATCTGTTTATAAAATTCTTCATGTGAGCTTGATATAATTCTTTCATTCTTTTCAATGCTAAAAGGCAACATTTGGTAACTGGAGGAACTTTGCCTAGCCCTCATTGGAAATTATCTCTCATCTGCTTGTTTGTGAATATGAAAAGAGTCATGTGACCTACACCATATCCAAAGGTCTCTCTTTTCAGAAGTACCTACTGAAACATCTACAAACCTTGTATGTGTTGCATACAATGAAAAACACCAGAGATACAAAAGGAGTAGCCCTAAGGTAGCTTATAAAGACATCCCAGAGAAGCTGGCGAAGACAGCACTGTGGTGCAGCCACTGCAAAAAGTATTTATGCATCAAGCAAGGGTCAACATGGTGGGCTGACTGGTATACTAAGGTAGAACACTGGTGGTTGTTGAGAGATAGGCCTATTATTGTTATTCTACTAATTTTTTTTTTTTTGTGATTCTGTCCTTTAGTTTGCCTGCAATCATTACTCTTCAGCTGTGTATACAACTATTTATTTTTTTTGTTCAGGAGACCAGGTAGGGAGTAAAGCTAGACACAGGCACCCAGAGCCCAGGCCTGAGAGGGTTAAAAAGTTTTGCACTTAATTTATGTATTTTTAAGTGAATTTCCTAACCTAATGAATATTGAAAAAACCTTAGTCTTTCAAAAAAATATATTTAATTTACTACTATCAAATTTAATTATTTTGCAGTCTTTAGAGGCAGATGATAACACATCAGAGTCACATGAATTGATAGGAACTCACCGAGATAATATGATGCAACATTTGCTCATGATATTAAATACAGCCCGAGTTCTTGGATTAGGACCAGGAATTGCAGACTTAAATCGATCACGTTCTCTACAAACTGATACAATTAAACCTCAAGAGAAGAAGAAAATAATGTAAGTTGAAATTTCTGTATGTATGAGTTGGGGTAGATTTGTGTGTATTATGATACTGTACCATCTACTAATTAAGGAGTAGATGATATGGTATACCAGCCACCTTCACGTGAATTTATTGCACAGCTTCTCCATTGCCTTTACCTGAGTCATGGCAAAGTCACAAAGTGAAAATAGCCACTGCAGTCTGGGTATTAGGCCATACCAAAGATGCTTCACTTTGAACCTTCCAAATAGTTGTGAATTATCAATGACACTCAAGTGTTTCAAACAGACTAAGGATTTCATATGAAAATTTGTAAAAACCTTAGAAAAGATAAAATGAGAATACAGTTATGTTTACAAGATAGCATTTGAAAGGAAAACCAATCCTCATATGCACATGTGTGTGTGTGTGTGTTATGTTTGAAATTAAAGATGGGACTTCACAGCAAGTTACATGGTTCCATTCAACAAGTCGCAGCTTCAAAAATAAAATATGGTGCTCCAGCATGAATGTAGCTGCATGGCAGAAACAAATAAAAGAGTAAATGAATATATAAACACAATTCATATTTATTGAGCAATTTCCAAATACTAACTGATTGCCAAACCCTGATTGTTGATCACTTATTTAGAAAAGAAAAATCTATTAATTTTTTTTATCATTATTAAAACTGCATTAACAACAGTCATTTTCTTAGTTTTTGTGTATTTTACACATATCAGAGACATGAAAGAAAATATTGCATATTTTTGCATGTGAATAAATACATTTATTACATGTTCTACATATAACAATTGAATAGATGAATGCATGACCTATTCTCTAATGTACTTTTGGTCACCAATCAAAGCTCAATGATTAATCATATTTCAGAATCATCATCATCATCATCATCGTCGTTTATCGTCCGCTTTCCATGCTAGCACCAGGCTCCAATCTGATTTGGCAGAGTTTCTACAGCTGGATGCCCTTCCTAACGCCAACCACTCTGAGAGTGTAGTAGGTGCTTTTACGTGCCACCTGCACGAAGGCCAGTCAGGCGGTACTGGCAACGGCCACACTCAAAATGGTGTATTTGACGTGCCACCTGCACAGGAGCAAGTTCGGCGGCACTGGCAACGATCTCGCTCGAATGTCTTTACACGTGCCATCTGGCACAAGTGCCAGGAATGTGATGCTGGGCACAGGTGCCATTGATGGTTTCGCTTTCGCTTGCCCCAATAAGTCTTGTTTACAAATATTTTTGTTGATATTATTGTTACATTCATTCCCTTCTCTATTGTTGGGGTTGTTATGAGCTGTATCTTGAACTTTCCAAACTGAACACTTGAACAATATATTCACTGAATTTTGTTGTGTTCGTCCATCTCATCTTATCTTCTTTGCCCACTTATCCCTGGAAGAGTTATGGGAGCAGAATCCTTCAGCATGTCCTTTATTGAGTCCTGTCAGAAGCAACTATCTCCAATTAATCCAGCTGGATCTCCAAGTGAGACCAAATGAGCTCATGGATGTTATCCAACCATCTTCATGTTCTACCCTGGGTCTCCTTCTGGCTAGTTTTTGCCCATAAAATTTGCCCTATTGTTCTTTCCAGGGACGTTCTTACCACATGTCCTTAATATCATCCATACATGGCTAAATTTGATGTTATTAAAACAGCAGTCACTAAGAAACAAATAATATAAATCAATTTCTCACAAAATAATAAAACTTGTTCATTAAGCTCTTGTTAAAATGATAAATGATGCATACTAGCACGAGAGGTAGGTGAACATATTTTGTTCCTCACATTACAGTTCCCTTGTATTATGTATTCTTTCCACACGTATTTTATTTGTGCATGCATCATTTTCCTTTCATCTTGCAGAGCTCAATAGTGAGGTTTATTATTTTGCATGAAATTACTTATTTTCCTCCAAGTTAAAGTGGTGAGCTGGCAGAATCACTAGCACATCAGACAAAGTACTTAGTGGCATTTCTTGTAACTCACTATGTTCTGAGTACAAATTTTGCTAAGGTTGACCTTAGCTTCTATCCTTTGAGGGTTGATAAAATAAGTACTATTGAGAACCAAGGTCAAAGTAAATGACTAATCTCCACCTCTTACAAAAAAATCTCTGTCCTTGTATCAAAATTCAAGACCATTATTTTCCTACATGTCATTATTTCTTTGATAACATCAGATTTGATAATTTCATCAAAAAAATTTAGAAATGTAAGATTTGAATCTTTCTATGAATTTTTTCATTTGAAATTGAAAGTCAGTCCTAGATTGTCTTTCAAATCTTCTGTATAGTACTCTATTAATCTATATGAGGAAAAACAAATATTGACTAAAAACTTGAAGATGATGCCCCAGGATGGCTGTAGGCTAATGACTGAAGCAGTAAAAGAATATATATTATCATCAACATCATCATTGTTTTAACATCCACTTTTCCACACTTGTATGGGTCAGGTGGAATGCATGGAATGTTGTTGAGGCAGATTTTCTATGGCTAGATGCCCTTCCTGTTGCCAAAACATCTGTTTCCAAATAAGGTAATATTTCCCCATATGTGTGTGTGGTGTGTGTGATGTGTGTGTGTGTGTGTGTATGTGTCTGTGTGTGGTGTGTGCAAGAATAGCTGTGTGGTTACAAAACTTGCTTCCCAGCCACTCGCTTTCTGGTTCAGTCCCACTGTGGGACATCTTGGGCAAGTGTCTTCTGCTGTAGCCCTGGGTTGACCAAAGCCTTATGAGTGGATTGGTCAATGAAAACTTTAAAAATGCCTGCTGTGTGTGTGTGTGTGCACTTGTCAGTGTGTAAATTGGTGTCTTCTTGTCTTGGCATTGTGTGACTGTTGTAAATGAGTATTCCCATCATACAAGTCTTTTGTTTCTAGGTTTCCATGGAAACATATCCACCCACAGGGAAAATTTATCTTACTTGGAAACCAGTGAGTGTTGGTGACAGGAACAGCATCCTGCTATAGAAAATTTTCCTCAGCTAATTTCATCTGATCCATGCAAGCATCAAAAAGTGAATGATGATAATGGATGGATGGATTCTTTCTTTCATTCAGTACCACTTTTAACTGCTGGGTCAATATTTGTTTCCCCTTGGCGTGTTTCACAAGTGCATATCATATTGGTTTGTAAACAAATCCATCTAAAGTTTAGCTTAAATGTTTGATATGTACGTATGAATGAATGAACAAATGACTGAATGACCATTGTTAATAATTCTGTTGTTTATTATTTTCAAGAAATTTGCCACCTATTCAACTAAAGGGAAGAGATATTCCACCAGCTCACTACAACCTAGGGGACATTGGCTTTGTTCCCCGCTCTTCTCAACCTGGAAATGTGGAATCTGACAGTTCAAGTGAAGAACAACAGACCGAACTTAAAGAAAATTACCAGTCTACTGGAGTTCAGACTTTGAGTATGAAAAGAGTAAGAACTATGTAGTTTCTCTTCTCATACAAAAACAACGTTGTGAAAATAATTAAGATATCATTAAGCAACATATTTCATTTCCTTCACCAATGGGTAGCTTGAATGTTGAACAATTTATTGATTTTTTTACAAACATCTGATTTAGTTTTCTGACCATTGGGTGATAGATTTAAATTGTAATTCTCCATTTTGCAAACTGGAGAAACAGTAACAAGAGTGTAAACCCTTCATTAATTAGGAAATGAATAACTTAAAACTGCTTGTAAAGTAAACAAAATTGTTATTTACAGTGAGAGAGAGAAAGAGAGAGAGAGGGGGGAGTGAAGTGTGGAGCAGATCCTAGTGTTATTTAAAGATTGTTAAAGAGATAGAAAGGCTAGAAAGGCAAAGCACTAAATTCTATTTAAGAAATGTCACTTCTGAACTTTGCTAAGCTAAAACAGCTATGAAAATAGAGTGGCAGATTTGGAGAAATAATATCTTGTAGAGAGGAGAGCTTTGAAAATAGGTAAAAGAAACGGGTTTGGGGATATAAATATTCTGTTGAAGTAAAACAGTTATAAAATTTGGTGAGTGAGAGTGATGAAGCATGAAATGGGAATCAATGACTTATATTGTATTTTAACCTTTTAGCAATTAGATCACCCTGTTAAGTGTAATGATTATTTACTTATTCACACTGTTTTCAATTAACCATGCATTATTATCTCATAGCTTCAAGATTTCAATGATGTGATTGTTAATTTTTAGAATGACATTGTAGAGTAGGTCTAAGAGGTTGATCTGGCCTCTTGCAGTATGAAACAGGTAGAATTTTTGGGCTGGATCTGGTCGGTTTAAATGCTAAAAGGTTAAAAAGAGTGTTTTGTAATATTAACTCTTTTGATACAAATTTGTTTTAGACTACCTCTGATTCTTTGATAGGATTTAAATTTAAACCTTCCATCAAAATTTCGTGTCAATTTATGTTTCATACATCAGCTTAATAATGACAAAAGTACTTTACTAAATTCTTTATTTTCAAAATCAACTGAAACAAGGCAGTGCATTTCAACAGAAGTATAGTAACAAAAGGGTTAATATAGCAACTGATTTCCTATCAAAAATAAGGGAAAACGAAAAACAAAAAAAAAGTTCAAATCAGTTGATGAAAAATTTATCCCTGCTTTATCACTGATTTATTTGTTGTATGCAAAACAAATTACATTTTTCTTTTAAGATGTTTTATATGTTAGCAGAAGACATGTATATTAGTAAACTATATACATGAGTTTCACTACTTGGTGTACTTTAAAGGCAATCATTTGGCTATTTTTTTGTAGTTAAGTAAGATGTAGTTGTAAAGTTGAAATTTGGTTGTGATTGAACTTGTATCTCTTTTTGTATTATTATTACAGATAATGTATCTATTTATATATTCATGTATATATGTATTTATGTATATTTTTATTAGATTTTTTTGTTTTTGCTTTACAAATTTTCATGTATATGTAACAAATAATGTTTGTTTATATGCAAATTATAGATATATGACTGGAAGTTTCAGGTATCATGCTTTTTTAACAGAGGCAAAAACATAATTAGATATTAATGTCTGCTGGAATTTATAAGCATTTAGTAGTATCTGACTGTAATTACAAAATTATAATACATTGAACATTGTTAAAAACCAACTTTGCTTACTGAGTTTGGAGGAAAGAAGAGTACACATGTGTAAACCCTCTGAGATTTGTGAGTTTGATGCTGATAATGTTCCATTTAAACTGTTGTAGGTCAGCACTTGCAAGAAAGACATGAGCAGGGAAAAGATTCTGGATGACTGATGTCCTGGGGGAAGAAATACTGAGCTAGTGGATACTGCAGGGGACAAGGGGCTGGGGTGGTGATGGAGTGAGACAAGAGTGATGAAAGGTAGAAAGGCAAGTGAGTTGGGGGTATCTAAGTAATGAACATATGAGAGCAACATTCTCTGAGAACCAGAGGCCATTACAGTGGTGATAGATGAGACACAGTGAAGAGACAGCACACTTGTGGGTCAGAGGCTGTAATGTTCCATTAATAATTTAATGCCAATCAGTTAAGAGACCCTTCTTGAGATGTGGTCCAGGATGCCTCTATGCATAGCAGAAACACTGTCTCAGATAATAGAGCAGTATTCCATTGTGATCCTTAATTGAACCTCATAAAGTGTTAGTGGTTGTTAAGGACTAACATATTTTCTGACCCTGAGGAGAACCAGCATTCAAAATGCGACTCTAGCTATGCTGAGGATAAGGTTTCATCAGAAGAGATCTTGAGTGAACCCAGCACTTTTGTGAGGGCTCTAGCCAAGTGCCACTCATATTTAGAGGGGTAGGGCAGTGTTTTTTTCTTCTTAATATGAATAGTGTTTGAGTTTTTTAATTATTTTTCTTGTGCTAAAATAGACAAGACTGTCACAACTTCAATGAAGAATTCATTCAAGGTTTCCATTCATGGAATCAAAGTAGGTTGGTATGTGACGTCTCAATGTATGTAGATGGTGGATGGTGCATGGTTGGAGAATGAAGGTCCATGCCATTTGCATATGCTTGGACACTGTTGGATGTGATGGCAAGTAGGTTATTAATGTATGTCATCTGCATAAAATTATCTGAATAGTTTTCTAAAAAACACTCACTTTATTCAGCCAATCTATCTATTTAATTTATGTATGTATGTATGTATGTATGTATGTATCTATCTATCTATGTGTATGTGTATACACACACACACATAGATATGTGTAAATATATATATATATATATATATATATATATATATATATATATACATATATACGTGTATATATATATATATATATATATATATATATATATCGTCCAACCCATGCTAGCATGGAAAGCGGACGTTAAACGATGATGATGATGATGTGTGTGCGTGTGTGTGTGTATATATATATATATATATATATATATATATATATATATATACATATGTCGGTGTATTCATATTGAAGTCACACATAGTCTCATGTAACCTCGTATATTCTCATGCAAAATGGAGGCAATTACTAGCACTTTTCAGTGGATTACTTTGATAATTGAGGCAATTCTTTTCAAATGAAACCATTGGCATTGTTAATCTTATATTATAAAAGGGAAGCAGAGCCCTGTCTGTCTGTCCATCACGTCATCTATTAGAGCGAGAGAAAAAAGGGGAGGAATCAAAACATACATAACAATGTACTTTTAGAAGAAGGGGAGGAGAAAAGTTGTTGTGAGAAAAATACAGTGACAAAGAGAGAGAGAGAGAGAGAGCGCATGTGTGTGTGTCTGATAGATAGATAGATAGATAGATAGATAGATAGATAGATAGATAGGTAGTGTTGTTACCTTAGTAACTAACAAGTTATATTAAAAATGCAGGAATTTTAAGTGCAAGCCTTTCAGTACGATACAGCACAGACTTCAAAAGAAGGTTATATGTATATATATATATATATATGTATGTATGTATGCATGTATGTATATGAATTTCTTTTTTTTGGTTGTTTGTGTGTTTCTGTGTCTTTCAACATAGACAATACAACACACTTAAAAAAAAGACTTTCACTTTGAACAATTTATGAAAGCATGTGCATAATTAACAAATATTTTTACTGACAGCACATGTTATATATATATATATATATATATATATACACACACACATATATATATATATACATACATATATATATATAGTCTTATTTTTATATATAGAAGACAACAATGAGCAGTGTAGCTCATTGAGCCAATGCCACTTTATTGTTATGTGAATGTGTCTTTCCTAGAAACCTGTTTCTGGTATAAGAAACATTGAAATATCTCAAAATATTTGGTGAAGAAGGCTTCAGTTTGTTTGATTTTACCTTCTCCTTGAAGCAACATGAGGATTTCATTTTGATTCATCAGATATCTGTAAATTTTGCAGAGTGAGCAAACATCGACGAAGAATATCTTTTTTTTTTTTAAATCCCTGGATTATTAGAATGTATAACAGAATGGAGCCTGTCTGAAATTCGATCAAGTTAGCATGCATTGCTAATCCTTTGACAATCTCGTTCCTACTCTGAAAGTTTTCCTATTAATTCTGTTGTACATATTCAGTTTTGTTACATTTCATCCTGTTTGTTTGCACTGCTGTTATTGTCTACATCTCACTACCATCTACTTGAGATATTTGCCTACATAACCTGTCCATTTGGTGACAGTTATCCATTAGCAACTCAGTTTTCACAGACTGAAAGCTGGCTCAGCATATTGTTTTGAATGAATTATTCTCTTCTTGAGATTCCCCAGCCAGTCTGAAGTGTGTTGCAAAAGCAGAAGCTTATTTTCCACCCCTACATGTGTATTCTGACACGTATTTCAGTCATTTTGCCTTGGTTTTCTCTGATTGTGCTCTCCCTTTTGCTGTTGTGTCTTTTGCTGTTAGACATTCTTTTTTTTATTTACATTTTTTTGAATGGCCCATGTTGTATTGAAAAATTCTAAAGTAGAAACAAATAGAACAATGCGTATATTGTATTATTGTATTGTAATCAATAATTGAAATGAAATCAATATATTTTACTTAATATTTTTACTTCTGTGCCTTGACAAAGGCACAGAAAATAACCAAACACTTTCATTATTCAGAGGACTATGGTTTACATATTTGTGCATAATGAAACAAAACTTCAAATGTAAAATTTCTATGTAATTTTGATATAATAAATAGATATGTTGCAAAAATTTTCACAAACATTCTGTCCCTAAAAAAAAAACAACTTTGTAATCACTTATTTATAATGAGAACAATTGAATAGAGGCAGTAAGGAGTGAATGAGAGAGAGAGAGAGAGAGCATTGCAAGGGAAGAAAGTGAAAGTAACAGAATGTGCACAGTAAGATGAAAAATGTTAAATGAAATAACAGACTAAGGGATGCAAATGAAATGAGAGAGAACACAGACAAATGGGGAGTATGATGTTGCAAACAAAAAATGATGCAGATAAGAGAGAGGAAGGAAAATTATGAGGCTAGAGAAAGAAAAATGACTAATTGGAATGAAGGTAGTAAACAAAGAAGAAATGGAAAGAGAGATAGTAGGAAAAAAATTATCTTGCAGTGTATGGTGTGAAAAAAGCCCACAGAAAGCTGACTATCTGCTGGTGAATTAAAATAACTTTTTTGATAGAATAATGTAGTTGAAGTCTTCAATAATAAAAAAATCCCCAAAACCACATTTTGATTAAAATTTATTGAAAGTGGAATTTTTAAGAATGTTCTAGACAGCATAGATTTTAATTTTCTTTTAGTAACTAAATTAATAAGCAGTTTTCTTTATTATGATATGCATGTATATATAGATATATACACATACATTTATATATGTGTATACATATACATGTATATATGTATACATACACACACATATATATACATGTATATATATATATATGTATACATGTATATATATATGATATATGTATGTATGTATATATATATATATATATATATATATATATATATATATATATATATATATATATATAATATGCATATATCTGTATATATAAAAGGCAGGATGTGTGTGTGTGTGTGTGTACATGAATGTAATTTATGCACTCCACAGATTAGCATGCATGTTGCTCCAATTTTAGGAGGAGATTCGCCATGACCCTAGCTGTATTTTCGTCAACTTATTTTTCCCAGAGGCACCAGCAAATAGCTGTAAAATTAAATTTTCAACCAAAACTTTTAACAATTTTCAAGTCGGAGAAATCACAATTGTTTACAAACAGGAGTTAAGTCCCTTTCTAGTGACGAGTAAGGTTTTGTTAAGACTTATGTTGTTTTTTTTCCATCGAGGAAAAATGTGTTTTGTTGATATACAGGCAACGCACACACACACATACGAACATGTTTGCATACAAAAAATATGTATGCAATTGGTGTATGTACGTACATGTGTGTATCTGTGTGTGTGTGTGTGTTGCCCATATATATATATATATATATATACACATATACTTAAGACTTAGTTGTGATCTGAACATAACCACTTCTGACACAGAATCGGGAGCCCTTTTGGGCATTCTATTTTCCTCGCTGGAAGGGTTCCCAACCCATGGGCAAAGAGACGTTAGATGATGGGGTGGTGTTTTCAAAGGGCTGGCATGTGTATCCTGATCACCTCTGCCGATCAACCTCCCAAGCCATACGCTCCCATCGCGACACTGATTCTGACGTTGATGTTACTTAGTTTGGTTTGAAATAAAGAACTTGATTAGCTTAATAATCCTAACTTAATCTCGGGCAAAACCGGTCTATACTGCTAGTATATAGATATATACACATACATTTATATATGTCTATACATATACATGTATATATGTATACACACACATATATATATATACATGTATATATATATATATATGTGTGTGTGTGTGTATGTTTGTATACATCCACACACACACACACACACATATATATATATATATATATATATATATATATATATATATATATATATATATATATATATATATATACACACGAGATGAGCGTGGCCGTTGCCAGTACCGCCTGACTGGCCTTCGTGCAGGTGACACGTAAAAGCACCCACTACACTCTCTGAGTGGTTGGCGTTAGGAAGGGCATCCAGCTGTAGAAACACTGCCAAATCAGATTGGAGCCTGGTGTAGCCATCTGGTTTCACCAGTCCTCAGTCAAATCGTCCAACTCATGCTAGCATGAAAAGCGGACGTTAAACGACGACGACAACACATGTAGGAATAGAATCACTCCGTCGGTTACGATGACAAGGGTCCCAGCTGACACAATCAACAAAATAGCCTACTCATGAAATTAATGTGCAAGTGACTGAGCAATCCACAGACACGTGTACCCCTAACGTAGTTCTCAAGGAGACTCAGCATGACACATAGCATGACAAAGCCGGTCCTTTGAAATACAGGTACTACTCATTTTTGCCAGCTGAATGGACTGGAGCAACATGAAATAAAGTGTCTTGCACAAGGACACAACGCGTCGCCAGGAATTGAACTTACGACCTTACGATCGTGAACCGAATGCCCTAACCACTAAGCCATGTGCCTTCACATATTTACATGTATATATATGTATACATATATACAGGGTGCATAAGGTATTTGAGGACATACAATTTTTTGGTCATTGTTGCATACTTTGCTAACTCTGTATAATCTTTGTTTCAGAAAATAATAATGGCAGACTCTCAGCTTACTCAAGAAATGAAGAGGCATGCTGTTATTGTGGTTATAAAGGCTGAGCATAGCAATTTAGAAATATCTTGATTTTTAAAAGTTGCCAGATCTTTCATCTACAAAGTTTGTAAGGAGTTAGAGACTGAAGATGGAAATGTTATCACCAGTATCAAAGCATGAAAAGCATTCTAAATGCTCTGAAATCATCAGAACACTTGAATGTATCCGGCAAGTTCAACAGACCATTGATTACAATCCCAGAAGGTCCATAGGGTCAATTGCAAAAGATTTCCATGTGTCAGAAGGAACAGTCAGAAATGTTGTCCACAATGACATTAGATATAAATCTTATATGATAAGGAAAGTTCAGTTTGTCAGAAAAAGCAAAAGAAAATCATTATATCAGATTTAAAACGTTCTTAATCAAACTGAAAAATCCAACAGAAGAAGATTTGGTTTTTTTTCAAATGAGAAAAACTTCAACCAAGATCAAAAAGTTAACAGAAGAAATGACGGATGGTTATGCGCAGACCCTTCTGAAGTTCCTGCATTTGTCATGGTTTTAGGGGTTGTCAGTATTGAAGAACATGTGATTCCTCTTTACTTCTTTCCACAAGGCCTTAAAGTTAACTCTGACACCTACATTGAGGTCCTGGAAATAATTGTTAAGCCCTGGCTAGACAGCATATGGAATGGAAGGCTATATGTGTTTCAGTAAAACTCTGCACTATCACACATGGCTCTAGTAACACAGGAATGGATGGCTGAAAATTTCCATGATCACGTAACCCTAACATTTGGCCTCATAATTTCCCAGATCTCAATCCATTGGACTATTACATGTGGAGCGTTGTTGAGAGAGAGTGGTCAGTGAACATGGCCATAACACCAAAGATTCTTTGAAAGCTGCCATAGTCAGAATAATGTCCAAAATGAACCAGGACCACTTTATTCAAGCATGTAGATGATTCTGATTTCATATAGAAGCAGTTGTTGAAGCTGAAGGTAGCTTTATTGAATAACATTATAGAAAAGGTTTATTTTTATCCTCATAGCACTTTCTGATAAATAAAATTAGTATCTGTTTTTTATAAACTTAAATTTATCCTCAAATATCTTTTGCACCCTGTATATATGCATACACGTACATATATATATATGTATGTACATATATATATATATATATATATACTATGGCACTCCGGCACTCCATCAGTTATGACAACAAGAATTCCAGTGAATCCAATCAACGAAACAGCCTGCTCGTGAAATTCACGTGCAAGTGGCTGAGCACTCCACACTTTATTGAATAACATTATCTAGCTGCAGGAGAAACACCTAGCCAAAGATAAACCTAGGTATAGGACAAGTTATTACACCTGGAAAAGCATAGGACAAGTTATTACTTCTAGTAAAGTAAAGAATAAGAAACTTTTTACTTAAAATATTGCAGCAAAGAATGCCAGTTCTTCTAATTTATCACTCTTTGTAGTTCTCATCTTTTAAATTTATTGTACAAAACTGTTCAGCTAATTTGTAAGTTTGTCTAAATAATCACTTTTTTCTGTATTTAAGGTAGTAAATTAACTAAATTCTACTTAAATAAGTATAATGTTATTTGTAAACTATAATAAAAAAATTTTAATATTCAAATTTTAATTTTAGCCGCAATATTTTCAGTAAAAAGTTTCTTATTCTTTGCTTTACTTGAAGTAATAGCTTGTCCTATACTTTTCCAGGTGTAATAACTTGTCCTATACTTTTCCAGGTTTATAATCTTAAGAATACTACTTTTCATGCTCACATTTTTCCATGTTATCCATGATTTTTCCAGGCATTGCTGTTATAAGATAATTAATAATGTGTCAATTGATAATTTAAGATTTTACCTTATAAAATACTAAAATATAATATTTCAAACTTTCCATGTAAGTGATAATATTATTTCAATTTTTTTCTTGTTTAATTTAAATATATGTTGTGATTGAATTATTTGATATTACCCATCCACACCAAATTAATGGCAGGGAATTTTACCATCTTGTTGGTTGCACCATGGTTCACCAAAAGTTACAAACAAGACCCCAAAACCTATATTTTGAGTTGGTGCTTTTACCACCAACTGCTGCTAATCTAGATGTTTCAATAATTATACAATACAACAGCAATTATAAAAGCATATCAGATATACACAAGTTAAAATTACCTACATCTCACTAATATAAATTTGGTTTATGAAAAATCCCTTTAATTAATTTTGAAATTTTAAAAGTAAATTTAGAATATAAGCACTTTTAACCAATGCCTTTTCTGGACAGCCTTGCTACATGCCTTCAGGTCTTCCCTCAGAGACACAGCCAAAAATGACTACATTCCTGCTCCAATAAATTTAGATGCACATATCTGAAGCATATAACACATTAATGAACTAGCCTGATTAAATAATTAACTAGAAAGAAAAGGAAAAAAACTTAAAAGGAAAAGCAAAAAAGCAGAAAGCAAGTTAATTAAAGCTGAAAGAGGAAATTAATAATAAAAGTTAAACTTACCCTATTTCGATAGTATATTAAAAATAACTTTATTAAATACTTAAAAAAATAAAATATACGAAAGGTAAAGTCGACCTCAGTAGAATTTGAACTCAGAATGAAAAGACAGATGAAATACCGTTAAGCAATGGACACACTTGTATGGGATTTGAATCCGGGGACAAGCAAGACATATTTAGGGGGAAATAGGAAAAATAGAAACAGGAGACAAACGTTCAAGATGTTATTAAATCATTTGTATCTTCATATCTCCTACATGTTTCAATGGATGCATCCAAAATACATCCGACAAGATGAATAATGGTCAACTATGCATCAATTTCTTTAGGGAGGATATAAAGAACAGTACTCATCAAATAGACTTTTTAACAGATCTGTGAAACCCCAGAAAATGTGACGTATATACATGTATATGCAAACACGCACACATACACACATGTTCTTACTTAAACATATATATTTTTTACTAATATTATATATATATATATATATACATATAAATACACACACATATTGATATATACATATATATGCACATACATGCATACACAAACCCATATTTATATGTGGAGGCGCAATGGCCCAGTGGTTAGGGCAGCGGACTCGCGGTCATAGGATCGCGCTTTCGATTCCCAGACTGGGCGTTGTGAGTGTTTATTGAGTGAAAACACCTAAAACTCCACGAGGCTCCGGCAGGGGATGGTGGCGAACCCTGCTGTACTCTTTCACCACAACTTTCTCTCACTCTTACTTTCTGTTGTGCCTGTAATTCAAAGGGTCAGCCTTGTCACACTGTGTCATGCTGAATCTCCCCGAGAACTACGTTAAGGGTACACGTGTCTGTGGAGTGCTCAGCCACTTGCACGTTAATTTCACAAGCAGGCTGTTCCGTTGATCGGATCAACTGGAACCCTCGACGTCGTAAGTGATGGAGTGCCAACAACAACATATATCATCATCATCATCATCATCGTTTAACGTCTGCTTTCCATGCTAGCATGGGTTGGACGATTTGACTGAGGACTGGTGAAACCGGATGGCAACACCAGGCTCCAGTCTGATTTGGCAGAGTTTCTACAGCTGGATGCCCTTCCTAACGCCAACCACTCAGAGAGTGTAGTGGGTGCTTTTACGTGTCACCCGCACGAAAACGGCCACGCTCGATATGGTGTCTTTTATGTGCCACCCGCACAAGCCAGTCCAGGGGCACTGGCAACGATCTCGCTCGAAAATCCTACAGGAGCCAGTCAGATATATATATATACACACACACACACACACAGATGTGTTTTTGATGCATCCATCAAAACGTGTAGGCGATATGAAGATATAAATGATTTATATTTCTTTCCTATATATATATATATATATATATATATACATGTATGTATACACACACACGTGCGAGTGTGTATACATATATATATGTATACATATGTGTGTGTGTGTATATATATATATATATATATATATATATATATATATACACAAACTATATGTGTGTGTGTGTGTATGGCACCTTAGGCAAACCTTGTTAGTGGTTTTATTTGATGGACACTGAAAGAAGCCCATTTTGTCTGTGTGTTTTTGTGTGTTTGAATGAATGATGCTCTAGTCAATTTTTCCACTTCAAGAGTTATTACTATTTTTCAAGATAATTCTTAAAAAAAAAAAATCAAAATAATTCCATAAAATCTGCTGATGCAGACACTTGAATATATCACAAAAAAGAATCAATGTCACATTTAACTTAAGATCAGGATTTTGATAAAATATTGACTTATGCTTTGTTTATGTAGACCAAATATCTTAGTTCAGGACTTAGTTTTAAAGAATTTTATGAAAGTTAACTTTATTTTTTGAATATATTTTGCCAAATATTTTATTAAAAGTATTACTTTATGGTGCACAAATTTTGTTAGTTGGTTTAAGAAATACAAGTGCATATTCATTGATGGGAAGCTTAATGCATCTAAAAACAGTTAAAATGTAGAGAAAAACAAAATTACTTTTTATTATTTAACTGTAATATTTTTCAGACTTTATTCTTCAATGATGAAATATTATGGCAAGCTTTTCCTAGTACCAAATTCATAGAAAATGAAGTAACTAAAAAACCAGAGTCAACAGGTAGTTCCTTCAGCTTAAGACCTAGAGATTTTTTAAAATCCAGAAAATTGATTTAGTCCAGGAGAGTGGGCTTTTTTCTGTTACTGAAGTACAAGAATATATTAGTCGTGTAGAAATTTTTTTTTTATATCAGATTTTAGGTTTTATCACTTTAGTTATTTGCTCATAATATAATTTCAGTTATGGAATAAAGTAAATTTTGAATTTTGAACTTACTGTTGTTGAGTGTTTAAAATAAATGCTACTCATTACAATAAGCGTTTGAAATTGTTTTAGAAACCTTTTTAATAAATACCTGGATTTCTAACCTTAATCCATGCTTTTTTGAGGGAGTACAACGATGGGCTAAAAAGTCTTTCTCTCTCTCTCTCTCTCTATATATATATATATATATATACACACACACACAAGGGTGGGCTGAAAAGTTCAGAGGCTGATTATGAAGGAGTTGTACTAGAGCTGTGAAATCTTGCATGCATTAATTTCATCTCTCCTTATTTATAACTGTTGATTCTTTCCTGGTGAATTGACTGTTCAGAGAAGACTTCAAAGGTAGCTAGTAGTGATTTCCCTTGGATTGGACAAAATTTGGCATTATAAAGTACCTGCAGAAAAAGGGTTTAGCCCCCAATGGCATTCATGCTGAAATGGTTGCTACATTAGGGGATGACACTCCGGCTTTATAAACAGTACAAAAGTAGCAGCTGTGAATTGACTGTTCAGAGAAGACTTCAAAGGTAGCTAGTAGTGATTTCCCTTGGATTGGACAAAATTTGGCATTATAAAGTACCTGCAGAAAAAGGGTTTAGCCCCCAATGGCATTCATGCTGAAATGGTTGCTACATTAGGGGATGACACTCCGGCTTTATAAACAGTACAAAAGTAGCAGCTGGATTTAGGAGGGGAACAGAGCTTCTTGAAGATGACCCAACGTCTGGACACTCCTTCAGGAAAACATTGATCATGTTCACCACATGGATGACAAAAACAACTGACTGTAAAATCAAATAGCCAATGTTAGTAACATATCCTGTGGTATAGTCCAGAATACTCTGCATAATGAACTTGGCATGTTGAAGGTTTCTGCTTGGTGGGTGCTATGTCATCTGACACCTGGTCTAAAGTGCACCAGGCAGATCATATCATGAGAAAATCTGACATTGTTTAAGGCAAATCCAGCTTTTTTCTTTGAATGTTTCCTAAGCCAGGATGAGTTTTGGCTTCATCACTTGAGCAAGTGGCAAAGAGACAATCTATGCAGTGAAATTATCCCTCCTCACCTGCTCCAAAAAAGGCCACGGTCATTTCACCTGCAGGGAAGACAATGACCTCAGTTTTGGAGGATGCAAAAAGCATTGTGTTTATGGACCTTCTTCAAAAGGGCCACACCGTCAATGGAGAGTACTGTACCACCTTGCTGAGGTAGCTATGAATGGCTATCAAAACCAAACACCCCAGAAAACTGACGAAAGG
Source organism: Octopus bimaculoides (assembly GCF_046866305.1). NCBI lineage: Eukaryota > Metazoa > Mollusca > Cephalopoda > Octopoda > Octopodidae > Octopus > Octopus bimaculoides. The sequence continues at coordinate 94,800,754 of NC_142928.1, forward strand.
GGTTTTGTTTCATGAGGATAATGCTCCAGCCCACATGTCCTTGGTTTCGGTGGTTGTTGTGTGTGACTTTTGCTTTGAACCGGTTGATCACTCTCCCTATTCTCCTGATTTGACCCCATCTGTTTCCCAACATGAAAAAACACTGGACTGGAAAGCAGTATCATAGGTATGATGATGTTACATCTACTGTTGATGACTTTCTTGACAAGATGAAAGCTTCTTCACCAATGGAATCCAAGCACTGCAACACCAGTGAAAGAAGTATATGGACTGCAAGGGGGACTGTGTTGAAAAATAAACCACATTTGGTCACACTCCATGAGAGTATCCTGGCCAGCCTATGAACTTTTCAGCCAACTCTCATAGGTACAAGGTAAGTTTTTGTAGAAATGGAATACAAGTTGATTTGATCTTTATTTGTAAAATTCCAATGCTACCAATGGTTTTATGTAGAAAGAATTCACACAGTTTTTAAGCTATCCACTGAAAAATGCTGATAATCATCTCCATTTTTGATGAGAATACACAAGATTACATGAACCTGCAGAACTTCACTATAAATATAGACGTGAGGAGGAAATTTTGGAGGATTTCTTAAGAGCTGATAGTGTTATTGGTATTTATCAGCTCTTAAAGGATAAAAACCCAAAATGACACACAGTTCAGGATCCTTCTTCATATATTTTCTTTCTCTGCTTCTGGTAATGCAAACAGGTTGAGCCCTTAAAACAACTTTTGTCTTCTGTATTTGCTAATGAATCTATACTTAAACAGCAATTATGAAAGACACTTCTTCATTCAATTATGGAACATTAGTGGAAATAGCAGTGGCAGAACTGTTGTTACTAATACTAGGAATTTTATTGACTACCACTATTACTATGGCAAGTCAATTTGATTTTTTATTCTTTTTCTTGTTTCAGTCATTAGACTGTGGCCATGCTGGGGTACTGCCTTGAAGAATTTTTAGTTGAGTGAATTGACCCAGTACTTTTTAAAAAAAATGTATTAAGCCCGATACTTATTGTATTAGTCTCTTTTGTCAAACCGCTTAGTTATGGGATGTAAAGAGGTAGTGGAGGCCAAACACAGACACATGCTATATATATGTATATGTATTTATATATACAATGGGTTTTGTTTTTGTCTACCAAATTCACTCACAAGGTTTTGGTCAGCCTAAGGCTATAGTAGAAAACACTTGCCCAAGCGCTGTGCAGTAGGACTGAACTTAGAACCATGTGGTTGGGAAGCAAGCTTCTTCTCACACAGCCAAACTTTCAGTGTTACTTTTCTTTATAATACTCTTGGTACTCTCATCACTTTTGTTGTTGCTCAGTAGAATGTTGCTGCTATAGCTACTGTCATTCTTCCTTTCTTCAATGGATGATATCAGGGTGGAGAAATCGTTTTCACAGAAGAGGAAGCCTTCAGCGACAACCTCCCTTTCACTGCTCTCGTTGGTTTGCTGTCAAAATTGCTGCCATGTTTTATATTTTGGAAATATTTATGTTATTTTGAATGAAATATTTCAAAATATATTTTTAACCCCGATGGAGAGAGAAACAAAGAAACCAATCATTGGAATTGTGGCAGATTCCACTACAAAAACTATAACAAAGAGATATGCAAGAACAATATTATAGGCACAGATTTTTGAGAAGTTAATCAATTTAACTGACTCCAATATTTGTATTATCAACTTTTGATGAAGGACAGGGAGACTTGATCTGAGAGTTCATTTGTTTTCCATCCATTTTGTTTTCATACTTGCATAGGTTGGGTGAGTAGCAGGAGGGAACCTGAAATGATGTAGTTGGGAGGTGCACTTCTCAACAATACAGCAGCCATCCTTAAACCTATATGATAAAATTGGTTTCAAGTTATGACACAAAACAGATCAATTTCGATTTTATTCCTGGATGGCATACAATGGGGGAATAAAAGGGTAAAGACTGCCTTTGGTCATGAATGAACCATGGATAGCACCTAGAAAGTTAACTCCTCCAAAACAAGGTTGTTTATGGAAGACTAGCAGTTGCTCATACATACCAGCCTCCCCTCTCTATGCCATTGATGTTATCCAAGGGAAAGGCAAAGGCTGATATAACAATGGCTTTGCAACTCATTTCAACAGATGAGTGAACTGGAGCAACGTGAAATAAAGTGTCTTGCTTGAGAACACAATACAAAGCCCAGTCTGGGAATTGAAGTTAGGGAATAACTGGTCAGCAAATCACATGGAGACACAAATGTATGTTAATTTTTTGACTTGCACCTTTTGGCTACATTTGAACAATTCTATAGCAGAGGTGACTGATCAAATACTTTAGCTCAGTTAATAGTTTTTATATTACATCAGTTTATGAGATCATTTGTTACTCTTCATAGCTGGTCACTGTGATATACACTGTGATAATCAGTACATACAGCATTTATTTTTCCGTCTAATATGTTTCTGTGTATGATGGAATGATCAGTTAGTGATGGCAGCATCAATGAGCAATCCTATCACAACCAATCTTCAGATAGAACCAAGGAAACAATGTTTCCGTCACTTTTTCCATTGCTTATACTATTTCTTGGTTGCAACTACCAACAGTAGTGTCACTGTGTTGCATTTTGTTTTCTCTTCCAGTGACAAGAGATGGGATTTGAACTCAGAATGCAGACAGAAGTGACATTGTTAGACATATTGTCCAAAACTAGCAATTCAATCAATCTTACTGCCAGGGACTGATTGTATATTTATTGACCCTACCAAAAAGAGAAAAGGCAAAAGTGACCTTGTTCTGTTTGCTGGTAATAAAAAGACATTAATTTGCTGCCTTAATTTGAGCAAAGTAGATGTGCTTGCTGGATATGTAGGACATGATTATGACAAATCAGCATATCAGCATACATAACAGAGTAAAAGAGCATTGGAGAGAAAAAAAACAAAAACAGGGTAAGAAAATGCATTCAAAATTTGATGTTTTCTTTACCCAAATGTTGCTTTCTGAAAGCCGAGTTTAGTGTCCATGGGTGCCAGTCTTTATCAAAACAAAGTTGAACCCAGCAGAACTTGTATTCAGAACATAGACAGATGGCACTAAATGATATAAGACAATTTTATCAGTGCTTGAATAATTCTTTTTCATAAAACTAAGAGAAAGAACATTCTTCTTCCTAATCATAAATCTAGAAAGAAAATGCCTTATTTCAGTGAATATTATATAAAATGAACATTCTTGTATATGAAAGAAGCATATACAAGAACAAATTTGACCTTTGATATTAAATAAAAATAGATACTTGAATTAAATAAAATGTTCAACTTTTTAATTAGACTTTCTTGAATTGAGTACACTGTTAATTTTTTGCCCTATTTCAGTTTATGAAAATAACTTTGTTTCATTTTGGAAATTTCAATGTAGAGCCTTTATACCAGGGGTCGGCAAAAGTCTTATTTCTTTGATCCCTTCATAGAACCATTGATAACTTATTGACTCCCCATCATGTAAATTTCTAAAATCGACAAACAGTTTAATGGATAAAAGCTTTGATTTAAAACAATTTCTCATTTCTTTTGTGGTGTTACTGCTTTTAAATAAGAAATATTTAAAGAAATTTAATAAAAACACTTAACGAAATTGATAAAGAACAATAAAAATTCAGTCATATTATACTGATATAGCTAGAATATTTAATGTGAAATATGTATTTAGTGTATACTAGTTATTGTATCAATATTTGGTTGGAAATAATGAGTTTTAAGCCTTTCAGATTCAGTTCACTAATGATTCAGCACCCCTAATGCTTAAAATCATTTCATGTGTTTATCGACTTCTTGGACAACCACATGGACCCTCAGGACTGACCACTTTGCTGACCCCTGCTTTATACCCACAAAATAATAAACTGAAATTAAACTTCTTTTTTCTGTATCAAAATAAAGTAGAAAATACTCCCAGATTAATATTATTTCCATGTTAATCTGAAAATATTTTTTTAAACATGAAAGAAGTCAGAAGAAAATAAGATGAATCTAGAGTCAGTGACAATAAATAAATAAATAAGTCTTTAAAAAAAGGTTAAAAGAAAAAAAAAAAAGATGTCTTTACTTTACTTTTTACTGCAGACCACCTTTTCTTACAAGCTGGCAGCAGATATTTGAACAAATAAAATTTCATAAACAAAGGTAAAGTTTTTCTTTCCTCTCATAACATTCAGACGATGCAACTTTTATGATTATTCATTTAAACCATACTCATAGAGCTTTAATTTGCAGTACAATGTATACAAATGAAAATTCTTCCATGGTAATTTGGAAAATGTCTATGTAAGTAAGATCCTGAGTTTGTAAAAAGTTCATCATAGTGACTTGAATTCAATTATTATTTTTTTTTTTTTGCTGCTGTTGTTATTATGGTGGTGGTTGTAGTTATTGATCATGGTACAAAATTCTTTTTTTTTTTTGGAACATTTTCATTAAAAAACAAAAAACAAAAAAAAAAACATAAAAGAAAAGTTGCAAGAGCGAAACGAAAATATTTTCAAAGATTAGAATGTCTTGAATAACTAATCAAGAAGTCTGTGGGTCAAAACGTGTTTCTGCAAAGGAAACTTAAGTTCATTATTATTCAATGATAAGAACACCATGAATAATTAAAAAAAAAAGAATTACAAACCAAAATCTAACAATGTATAGAACACAACCCAATGTCATATTGAAGAAGGTAGAACTATTATATTATATAATTAAGCACAATAGCTGGTAAATAAGTTAGTTTTAGTAACTGTTACAGACTATAGTAGCTTATTAATATTCTTCTATGTGTCTTCTAAGTTGTTTTCTGATAAATGTGGGGACACTGAATAAAAATCAATAAAAGTTTCAACCATATTACTTATATATAGGATTTCTAAGGTAAGCACAAGGCCAAACATTTTGGAGGGAGACTATGTGCAATTGGAACAGCCTCAGTTCTTGACTAAAACTTATTTTACTGGTTCCAAAAAGATGAAAGACGTGACTAACCCTGGTGGGAATTTGAACTCGTAGCATAAAGAGACATAGCTTCAAAGTATTTTGTCTGTTGCCCTACTGATGCTGCTAACTGGCATAACTAATATAGAAGCTATAGTTTATCAGTAAATAAATAAAATACTCTTCTTCATAGAGGAAAAGTAAAGTTAAAAATACATACAATCAAAAACAAACCTTATAATGCAATAAAATCAAAAAATTAAATTAACTGCATTACAAGAGCTGAGGTGTAACAACAGCATTAATATTTTATCTTTCTTTCAAAGAAAATAATAGTTATAAGCAGTAAGCCCAAATAGAACAAAACTGATTTCTAATACTGACAATGGATTACAAATTATAGAAAAGAAGAATATAGTTGATTACCATCAACACAGTATATGACCTGTACTTATTTATTCCCATCCACCACAAGGATGAAAGGCAAAGCTTCTTAATGTCAAATTTATGATTATTTTTCGCGTAAAGCAGTTCTGCACTTCTAAAAGAGGAAAATGTATGTCTCAAAAGTACAAAATTACAAATGTAATTATAGGCCGACTAATTAGTAATGTTGTTTCTCTTATTTGACGCACTACACAGAAAAACATTGTTTACAAGGATTTTCAGATTGTATTAAAAGAAAAACAAAGTTTTATGTCTCCATTTAAAAAGTCATTATGTTAAATAAAAAGCTCACACTGAAATGTGAATCAGAGAGAAAATTGTTTACTCCATTGTAAGAAAGCAAATTTCTGATCACTGACATTGTTAATTTACAAAACAAAAGGAAGTCAGCGTATACATGGAAATTAAATATATACACATGTATGTATTTGTGTGAATATATATGTGTGTGTGTGTGTGTGTGTGTGTGTGTGTGTATGTAGATATACACACATACACACACACACACACTGTATCAATCGGATGTCTATCTAAACATACTATCATGAAAATATGTTGGATTTCCATTTCGCAATGTGAAAAAAAATTTGATTGAATTGGTAGGCTCTTTAACAATTGAGATACATTAAGTTTAAATAAAGCAGGAATGTTTGAAACAAACTATTGTACCAGCAAAAATACAGCCAAGCTGAGATTAAAATAAACGAATATCATTGTAAATGTTTATGCCTTAAGCTTTTCTGTTTCTGCTTGTCTTTCTGCCATTGTGTGTATGACTTTGACTGCTAGGGTCAATGTGGTTCTGAATTCAACTGTTCAGTCTGTGTTAGATTACATTCAAACTCTGGTGTTATTTGGTCCTTGTTATTGCTAGCTCTTTCCTGTTTACAAAGCTTTTCCAAATGACGAGAACGCCAGATTTTTACAGTGTAGTCATCACTAACAGTTACTAACATCTCAGGGTTTTTAGGATGAAATGCAACAGAGTTCACTACATCTTTGTGTGGGAACTTTTGGAGGCAAACACCATAGTGCCTATCCCATAAATAACCAAATTTGTCCTCAGCACCACTGAAAGTATAAAATGAACAAATAAAATTCAATAAATCAAGAAACAAAAATTGATTAAAAATAAAGTTACATTGTTTATAAATGTTAATAACATCAAAAATATAAACATTTATAACCTAATTCTTGAAACAGTGGATCTCAAAGGCTGCTTGACTTTTTCTCTTCCAAAAGGGTTTCTCAACCAAATAAGTACATGCTATCAGTTATAGCTTTGTGCTTCAAGATCCACAGTTCAAAAAAAAAAAAAAAAAAAAGAGGATCATTTTATGCTCTCTTGTAAGTTTATAAATCCTGATGACATCCACAAAATTTATAACTTAAATTTTAAAAACTCTAACAACTTTCTTTTTTCTTTTCACCATGAACACACTCACAAATGCAATGGGCTTCTCTTCTATACGGTACTGCAGTGCCGCCTTAAAGGGTTTTTTAGTCAAAGAAATCAACCCCAGGACCTATTCTTTGTAAGCCTAGTGCTTATTCTATCAGTCTCTTTTACTGAAAACTGCTAGGTTACGAGGACATAAACACACCAAAATCAGTTGTCAAGCAATGGTGGCATGGGATAAACACAAGCACACAAATATAAATATATATATATATATATATATATATATATATATATATATATATATATATATATTGTTGGCACTCCGTCGCTTACGACGTCGAGGGTTCCAGTTCATCCGATCAACGGAACAGCCTGCTCGTGAAATTAACGTGCAAGTGGCTGAGCACTCCACAGACACGTGTACCCTTAACGTAGTTCTCGGGGATATTCAGCGTGACACAGTGTGACAAGGCTGACCCTTTGAATTACAGGCACAACAGAAACAGGAAGTAAGAGTGAGAGAAAGTTGTGGTGAAAGAGTACAGAAGGGTTCGCCACCATCCCCTGCCAGAGCCTCGTGGAGCTTTAGGTGTTTTCGCTCAAGAAACACAATGCCCAGTCTGGGAATCGAAACCACGATCCTATGACTGCAAGTCCGCTGCACTAACTACTGGGCCATTGTGCCTCCAAGTATATATATATACACACACACACACACAACAGACTTCTTTCAGCTTCCATCAACCAAATCCACTCACAAGGCTTTGGTTGGCCCAAGGCTAGAGAAGTCACTTGCTCAAGGTGCCACACAGTGGGACTGAACCCAAAACCATGTGGTTGAGAAGCAAGTTTCTTACCACACAGCCGCACCAGTACATATATGAGTGTGTGTGTATAAGTGTTTTGAGAGAGCATCAGAGACTGTAAGACTAACACTTGTAATGCCTTTAAAGGTGTTAATACAGTCTCATTCATGTTTTGGAAATATGTAGCATAAAATGGTTTCCTTGATATGTGAACAATAACAATAACATGGATCACACTTCAGCAACTGACCTGGGATGAACTAGTTTTAGCTCTGAAGCAGCAGCTTTATCTTTAGAATGCAGCTCTGGTAATAATATATATATGAGGGAACCGAGAGTTGTGGTGATTTGCTGTACTTAAGACGCATCAAGCTAAGTAAAGTTCGTGGTCAACCATATATACATGCAGGCATGTCCCTTGCAGGTGCCAGTGTCACATAAGATGCACTCATGCCGATGGCATGTAAGCAACACCCAGCACACTCTGTAAAGTGGTTGGTGTTACAAAGGGCATCCAGCTGTAGAAACCATGTCAAGATGGACAACTGCAGTTTGGATACCTTCCTGGCTGGCCAGTGCCCGTCAAACTGTCCAACCCATGACAGCATGGAAAATGGGCATTAAACAATGATGATAATAATGGGGTTGTCATGGAGTATCATTAGAGATTGTAATGCCTAAAATTTGGAGCAGCTTTTTGAGGGTTTTAGTGTCTCATCATACATAGAGAAGGATGAATGTTTGTTTGATTTGTAGCAATTGTGTCTTTGTACATTTTAAAGGAGAATAAGTTGCCATTTCTACAACAGAGAATGTTTTAAAGGTCTACATTCATAAAAGCAATGTAAGTCTGAAATTAAATGTCTTTCTCAATTAGAAAATGTTCTTTAATAAAGGAATTAGTAACCGTAAAGATGTGCTGGCAGAGTGTTTAAATCTCTTCACCACTTATTGTTATTGCAAGGAAGTAAGTCCTAAGGAGAGACATATTGCTACCTACACAGACTAGTATGCACATAATATTCCTGCTTTATAATCAAATAGTTTACAGTTTTGAATTGTCAATTACCCATCCCAACAATTCTAAAGAAATCTCTTCAGTAGAGACATGGCTTAATGTTAATACAAAGGTGATGAGCTGGCAGAAACATTAGCATGCCGGGTGACAAGCTTAGCGATATTTCGTCTGTCTACACGTTCTGAGTTCAAATTCCACCAAAGTCATCTTTGCCTTTCCTCCTTTCGGGGTCGATGAATTAAGTACCAGTTGCATACTGGAGTCAATCTAATTGACTGCCCCCACCACCTCCCCAAAAATTCCAGGCCTTGTGCCTAGAGTAGAAAAGAAAAGAATGTTAATTGATAACACTGGTCAGTCAGCAGTCACATGCAGCACTATTACAACACAGTGGTGTTTGTTATAGGAAAAAAAAAAAAAGTTTTAAAACAGGTTCAAGTTTGATACTTTACTTACCTCGCAACAAATTCATCACAGACATCAAGGAAAATAAAGAAACACTCATCATTTGGAGTGTATGCTTTATGGGACCTGTGCATGGTGCCCATTTCCTTCATGTGGACCAAGTCTATCACATGGATATCAATCTCCTGGGCAATGGGAGGTGGTGTTAGTGGATTTTCAATGCTACAATTTTTAGGCCAGGGCCGGCTGTTTACATAAAGATATCTAAAACAATGAAAGAGAAATTAAAATTTTATAAAACCATTTAGCATGCAATTGTGAAAACTGAGTAGATGAAGTGTTGGCCTGTCAACCAAAGAGTTAAGAGCTAGTACTGTGGTGAACTCGGACACTACATAACCCCTGCCCCATCACCAGGCAAATGAGATTAGAGAATGATCACGTAGGGGAATACCAAACTAACTGAAAATTGAGTGACTTGGTGGTTTATATGGGCAAGAAAAATGTGCATACATTAATAGAAGAGTTAGTTTAGTTATAGCCTTGAGCCAAAATCTTTTTTCTATTCCATCTGAGGTAATTTGATGTTATAAGCTTTGTCATGGCTTAAGAGGATTTTGATTTTAGTACAAAAAAAAAATAAAATAGCAGTGATATGATAGTAGTGAAACACCATGACATGAAGACAGTAACATGTTGAATATGGAATATAGCAATACAATGAAATTGATAATTCAAAGATGATAAAATAATCCTTTCTACTATAGGCACAAGGCCTGAAAATTTTGAGGAGGGGTTAAGTCAATTACATCGATCCCAGTACATAAGTGGCACTTAATTTATCAACCCTGAAAGGATGAAAGGCAAAGTCGACCTTGGCAGAATTTGAACTCAGAACATAGCGATGGTCAAAATACTGCAAAGCATTTCGTCCAGTATGCTAATGATTCCGCCAGCTTGCTGTCTTAAGATGATGAAATAATGAGGCCAATAAAATGATGGTAAAAAATAAACTGTAATACTGACAAAAGCAAAAATAAACAAAAGATGTTATAATGGAAATGACAGGATGGTGTTATAGTTTTCAACCAGTAAGAGGACAACTAAAATGGTGCTTCTCATCAGAATTTAATCATACTGAAACTGCTGTATTTTAATAAGGTTTTTCTTTGTTAAGTATTCCCATTAATATCAATGTTCTCAATTGTATCACCCTTTTTAAAATTTAAACAAATCCATTTCACCAGCAATTTACTTGTGACTGCATCAAAACCTCACAAAATGCAGGTTTATTTCATAAACTGGGGATTATATATAATTTGCCCATGTGAGATGTTAAATCACCAGAAAACTATGTTACTGGTTAGTTTTGCTCTAAGAGACCTAAGACAGAGAAGTAACAGATTGAATTAAGTATTTGATTAACATTTCACGCCACATTTATAGTGTCATTATTATGTTGCATAACAGGGAGACTTTGAGCCAGAGTAACTAGAAATCATTGTTGCTGAAAGTCAATTGAGGGGAAAAAAGAGAGAGACAGAGAGATTCTACATAAACACAAACATTGCCTTTTGTAGAGTACCCTTTGCACACCCTCCACATTCAAGTCTCAAGTTTCCCAAACATGTAATATTGCATGCACTTCATATACAAGCAGCATACAATCTTTCACCAGGATAAAGAATTTCTTTATTGCCAGCTTTGTTATAATAGCTCCCTGAACCTTTTCATGCAGTTCTAACTCTGGCTACTATGCTTTTGGAACACCTGCTTCCATTCAAGTAAAAGAAACTATCAACTGCTTTTAGGGAACCTTCCAGATATTTGAAAGAGTTTACTTCCTAGGTGCTTTTACTGCTAATTACTCTTATACCTCCACTACATACAAAGTTCCTCTTCTTTGTCAACCTGCCTGTGATCCACAAATTTCATTGGGTATGCAGCAGAGAATACTTACCTACAACTTTTCTGCATATCAAGCAAGGACACTCCACAAATAGCAGAAGAGTTTTGTTATTTCTTACAGAGAATTTTGTCTGTTAGTATGGAGTGGGTGCATTTCATCATACCACTGGCATTAGAAGTGGGTGTTTTTAGGACTTGAGTGTCCCCTCCACAATGTATCAGTTTAATTTTACTACAATGGACCCACATTAGCCAATATTTGAGAGTGAAATTCAGTGTACAAAAAATATACAGAAGCCTGTCATAATCTTACATATTAAAACTGAAAATGTGTGTGTGTGTGTGTGTGTGTGTGTGTCGGTATGTCCTTGTTTTGCGCCAAAACGGCTTGACTGATTTTTCTTAAACTTCACACGCACATTGCTTGTGTGTCTGGGGAGGTTTTGAGTATAAATTAATTGCAAAAAAATGTTCGGGTAAATGGCGGGAGGAATAACATTTGGGAAAACAGCAGGAATAACTAACAGTTATGATCTTTTTGGAATTAAAAATGCAGTCACTGCAAAAAATGAACTTTTGTCTGGTGATTACAAAACCACCTTTCGTTTTGTTCAATGATAAAAAAAAACATTGTGCACACAGCCCAATGTTTGTTTTTTAGAGAGGAAGATGGCACTTTTTAGCGAATTCTCCAGAATTGATGATGCAATATCTGATAATTGTGGCTTTTATTGATTAACTTTTCTTTTGCAGGTGATCTTTACACAAAAACATCGAAAGTTTATTTTGATCTGGTTGAACATACTTTCTGAAGTTCTGAAAGACTTGAATGAGTAGCAAAGCATGGGTAAACGGTGGGAGTAACTGTGTCTCTCTCTACTAATCATGACCTTTTTGCTGCAGATTGTGCACCCAGTAGTCCATATTCTTTGTGGCTTCAATTTAGGAATGACCTATCCAAGGACTTTAGGCAAGCCACTCAGCTTCGATTCCCTACTTTAAACATAGGTTTCACCAATACAATATACAACCTAGCGCTGATTGAGATTGAAAAGAAGACTTTAGCTTTAGGTAGTGATGAAATGACTACTTACAGGCTTCCCCCCGCCGCAAAGCCTACCTCAAATGATCTCCCTTCTGAGATTGTTTGGGAAAGATCTTACGACATTACTAAACTGTCCACATATGTACAGATCAATGTGGCACTGCTGCTACCTGACCAGAAGCACACCTATGACATTGCCGTCCAGCAAGTCCAGGGTCATAAACGTGGCGTTTTCTTCCTTAACACTCCTGGCGGGACAGGCAAAAACTTTCGTAACTAGACTCATTCTTGCAAAAGTAAGGCTACAAAAGTGCATCGCAATAGCTGTGGCAACTTCGGGCATAGCTGCTACTCTGCTCCCTGGTGGTAGGACTACACACTCTACATTTAAGCTTCTCCTTAACCTCACAAGTTCACCAACACCTGTTTGCACCATTTCAAAGACGTTGGACAACGAGCAATTGCTCGCACAATACTGCTTGGATATTCTTATGTCCTGATTGTTTGGGATGAATGCACAATGGCTCACAAGGGTAACCTTGAAGCATCAGATAGAATTTTGCGAGACATAAAGAAAAGCCACGAACTGATGAAGTGTGGGGGGGGGGAGTCACTGTTTTGCTATCTGGGGACTTCAGACAAACCTTGCCAGTGATTCCGAAAGGCACAAGAGCAGATGAAGTAATGGCATGTCTTAAGTCTTCACTTCTATGGGGTCATGTTGTTATTTTAAAGTTAGAATCGAACATGAAAGCGCACCTCCATGAGAACCCACTGTCAGAAGATTTTACTTACTGTGTTTGCCTGGGGATGTGACAGTCTATAAGTCAGTAGACACCATTCCCAATCAGGATGAGGTAGTTGATTATCCCACTCGATTTTTGGATTCCTTGGAGCCTTCAGGTGTACCTCCACATATTCTTACTCTTAAAGTGGGTAGCCATGTTATGCTGATAAAGAATTTATATCCACCAACGTTCTTATCACAAAATTACTTCCCAATGTCATTGAAGCAACGATTATGACTGTCTGTGGTAAAGGTCAAGACGTCTTCATACCGTAAATTCCCCTTGTGCCTTCGGCAGCTGACTTACCATTCACATTCCATAGAGTGCAATTTCCAATTAGACCCAGTTACACCATGTCATTAATAAGTCCCAGGGGCAGTCGCTGTCTGTCGGACTTTACTTAGTCGTACCATGCTTTTCACACGGTCAACTGTACATTGGCTGCTCAAGAGTGGGTTGTAGGAACAGTTTACATGCCTTTATCCCCCAGGGGAAAACTAAAAATGTTGTTTATAAGGAAGTTTTGTAGACTTGTCATATTGGCGCCATGTTTCAGCCCTATGTTATTGCTGTTATAATTTTTGTTACTTTATTTTTTCACTTGATTGTTGTCGTAATATTACATGTGTGGTTCCCTTATAGAGTTACTTAGGTGTTAGTCTTGCCATAAAGCGTGATAGGTGTTTAACCCTTTCGTTACTGTATTTATTTTGAGATGCTCCATGTTTCTTTCAATTACTTTAAATATAACAAAGAATTTAGTAAAATAATTCAGTTATCATGAAGCTAGTGTTAAGAACTTAAATTGTGACTAAGGCTTGGTGGAAGATTTTAATTTAGAACTTATGAAAACAAGACATTTGTACTACAGAGCCAGAGCCGGTTTCAGCCGGGTTGGTAACGAAAGGGTTAAGGGAAGGAGGTATTAATTGGTTTATTAGTTTCAAAGCCTTTTCCAACTAACGAACACGGGCAACGCCGGGTACACCTGTTAGTCCTCATTAATACTGCTTGGATATTCTTATGTCCTGCAACTTAGCAGTGTAAATGTGAAGACCAGAAAAATAAAGTACTAGAAAACAAATAAGGGTTGGGATTGGAAAGAGTTGCTGAAGAATAACCACCCAAGAAATCTTGTTCAACCCATGTCAGCATGGGAAAAGTGAATGTAATATGACAATGACATATGTATACACCCATAAATATATGCATGCTTCTGTCTTTTGTGTCTCTCAGTGAAGGATGAAAATAAGCATACCAATAAAACCAGTACTTTTGAACAAAGTTCCTTGAGATATTTATTCTACACAAGTCACAGGTACCATGAAAAATGCAGTGAAATAGTAATGGGTCAAACACTACAATAATACTATGGGTCAACGACTACGCGTAATCACGGAGATGTGAATTCGTGTCCCACAGCTAACCACCTACACTTTTTTCTGCAAAATAGGGGTAGTTTGTCCTGTTCAGGCTACATTATTAGCATTATCCTGCGTTTGAGAATTTAAAATCACTTCTTTAACTTTCTAAGACATCTCAACGCTTCTAAAAGAAAAGCAAACTTTGTTTGTTTGTTTATGTTTATCGTAATTTGAATTTAACAAATGATACTATCGTTCTCTTCTCCAATAGTGATAAAAAAATTAAAAAATAACACAAGGTGAAGGAAAGAGGATTTGAACTAAGTATGGGAGTGATACTAAAGTCAAGCAACCTAAATACAGGGAAGGAGGTGACTTATCAATGTCTACTTTTAAACAGTTGGTTATTTAACTCCTTAGCATTTAAACTGGCCATGTCTTGCCCTAGTGGAGACGCAATGGCCCAGTGGTTAGGGCAGTGGACTCGCAGTCATAAGATCACGGTTTTGATTCCCAGACCAGGCGTTGTGAGTGTTTATTGAGCGAAAACGCCTAAAGCTCCATGAGGCTCCAGCAGGGGATGGTGGCGAACCCTGCTGTACTCTTTCACCACAACTTTCTCTCACTAAGGGCCAGCCTTGTCACACTGTGCCACGTTGAATTTCCCCGAGAACTACATTAAGGGTACACATGTCTGTGGAGTGCTCAGCCACTTGCATGTTAATTTCACGAGCAAGCTGTTCCGTCGATCAGATCAACTGGAACCCTCGACGTCGTAAGCGACGGAGTGTCAACAACAACATGTCTTGCCCTAATATTCTATTTGTTTTATGTTCAAACTGGCTATATCCAGCCTCTCACACCTACCCTACAATGTTATTCTGAAAATAAAAACTCACATCATTGGAATTTCAAAGCCACAAGATAATGCAGGATTAATTTGAAACAATATGAATAAATAAACATTACATTTGACAGAGTAATCTGAATACTAAAGAGCTAAATAACTTA
The DNA here is from genome assembly GCF_046866305.1 of Octopus bimaculoides. Classification (NCBI taxonomy): domain Eukaryota; kingdom Metazoa; phylum Mollusca; class Cephalopoda; order Octopoda; family Octopodidae; genus Octopus; species Octopus bimaculoides. The sequence goes on from NC_142928.1 coordinate 94,815,917, forward strand.
GGTAACTGATTAATAGTTTTCAAGAGCTTAAATCAAAAATAACAAACAACTGTTAAAATTCTCCACCCATGGTCACCGCTCACTGCATTCCCCTCCCCTCTATCTTCCCGTTTCCTAACTGACCTACACACAATCTGTCCCCGACAAATCTTTCCCTCCCCACAACATATCTTCCTAACACCCTCTCCTGTGTTCACTTACTGTATTGCTCTCCCCTCTGCCTCTCACTCTTCTTTCACATTCATGTGAACTTACCTGCCCACTCACTCTATCCAATCCTCTTTACCCCTTCACTTGTATACACCTCCCGGTAACTTGAGGATATCCGCTGGCACGTCTCCATCTTTACTCTCCTTTTCCAAATGGAGTAGCTCTGTGTCTCCTATACTGCAAGACAACCTGTTTTTGTCCCTCTATCATACTCTAATCTCTCACCATTTGACACAAAGCGTTTTCTCCCTCAACACTAATCCCTGCTCAGTTGATTGATGGGTCCTTGTTTTGCAAGTTATTTGGTGACCTCACTGGTGTGTCACATAAAAAGCACCCAATACATCCTGTAAAGTGGTTGATATTAGGAAGGGCATCTAGCTGTAGAAACCATGTCAAAGCAGACAGTATAATTTGGCACAGTAGAGCTTTTGTCAAACAGTCCCACCTAAGCCGACATAGAAAACAGATGTTAAATGATGATGGTAATGATAACAGAGTGTGGTTGTTAAGTGCAAATAGATTAATTATAAATGGCAGGTTATACTGAAATCATCTTGTTTGAAGGAATAAAATAATGAAATGAAAAATAAAGTTAAAAAAATGTACAAAAACAAGAGAAAGACATATTTTGATATAAAAGAATTTTTGATTATTAAATCCAACATATACTTTTAGTTAATTGGGTTTAAGAGTTACTTGCTCTTGAAATCTGTTTTAACCCTTTAGCATTTAAACTGGCCATATCTGGCCAAAATATACTTATTTTATGTTTAAACTGGCCAGATCCTGCCTCTCAAACCTACCCTAAAATTTCATTCTAAAAATATACAATCATACCATCAAAATTTCAAAGCTATAAGATAATGCAGGATTAATTCAAAACAATGTAAATAAATAAACATTACATTTGACAGAGTAATCATCATCATCATCGTTTAACGTCCGCTTTCCATGCTAGCATGGGTTGGACGATTTGACTGAGGACTGGTGAAACCGGATGGCAACACCAGGCTCCAGTCTAATTTGGCAGAGTTTCTACAGCTGGATGCCCTTCCTAACGCCAACCACTCAGAGAGTGTAGTGGGTGCTTTTACGTATCACCCGCACGAAAACGGCCACGCTCGAAATAGTGTCTTTTATGTGCCACCCGCACAAGCCAGTCCAGGGGCACTGGCAACGATCTCGCTCAAAAATCCTACGGGAGCCAGTCAGGCGGTACTGGCAACGGCCACGCTCAAAATGGTGCATCTCATGTGCCACCCGCACAAGAACCAGTCCAGGGGCACTGGCAACGATCTTACTTGGCTTGCCGGGTCTTCTCGCGCACAGCACATTTCCAAAGGTCTCGGTCAGTAGTCATCGCCTCGGTGAGGCCCAATGTACGAAGGTCTTGCCTCACCACCTCAGCCTACCTCTTCCACGGGTTCCCTCAACTGTTAGGGTGTGGCACTTTTTCACGCAGCTATCCTCATCCATTCTCACCACATGTCCATACCAGCGCAATCGTCTCTCTTGCACGCCACAACTGATGCTTCTAATGTTCAGATTTTCTCTCAAGATACTTACACTCTGACGGGTATTCACATTGACATTACACATCCAACGGAGCATACTGGCTTCAGTAATCTGAATGCTAAAGGGTTAAACTCTACCCATTGTCAATTAACAACATTAATATGTAAAAATTAATCAAATGATGCAGTCCTAAATGTATGAAATGCCTTACTACTAGTTTATTAGAAAATTTTAAACTTTAGACTTTCAAAATAATATAACAACCTAAATTTAATCAGTGATTCACAACACTACTTTCTAATCATGAAAAAATATATTAACAGTGTGTCCACTCTCAACCTTGCAAAATATATTTAAAAAATAAAAGGAACTCATAGACTGGCAAATAAAATTGGTTGTGCAACATACGTTTCATCATCATTAATACCACTCCTATTATACAATGAGAACAGCTATAAGTGATAGTGATTACAAGCATTATTAGTCACGTAGGAATCTGTAGCAGGTGCTGACTTAAAATAGATAGAAAAGATTCTTATTTCTAAGAGAAGATTTGAAAATAATGAAAAATTCAAGTGTTACCTATGGTCAGGTGACAAACACATGCCAATAATATGGCCATCAAGTTCGATAAGATGATCGACTTCGTCAAACTTGTGAGGGGATCCTGGTTGATTGTCTTCCACGTTTGGGAGCAACCTTACACCATCTTCAGACTCTTCCACATTTTCATAATGTACAGCTTCAAGAGAATGAATTTTTTTAATACCAATCTGATGAGGTGTGTAAGTTTTAGAACCCGTTGTAAAAATAAGGTATTTGTCATGAACTTTTGAGTTTTCCTTTGAGTCACTAGCCTTCTTAGATATTTCTTCTATATCTTTCAGTGAAGTTGTAGCAGATGAAAACCTTAAATTCTTGCGGATATTTGTATTTCTTTTGGGAATCCATACTCCAGCAGAACAGCTTCTTGGATCTCGAACACAACCAGGCATAGAACATTTATCTGAATCTTTATCGTTATTTAATTTTTCTTCAAGAGGTTTAGATTCAAATAATTCATTGTTTGTACTGCTGTTGCAGCGATTACTGTTGCTTAAAGAAGCTCCAGAACAGTCAGACATACATAAACATTCTTCAGAATCAGAAGAATTCATTACTAATGTATCAGAAATATCAGAGTCTAAATCATCAAATCTTGTGGCTTCTGTATTTTGGTAATCTTCACTAGAATCAATTGTATTTTTATCCTCAACGTCATCATTAGAAACTGCCAGCATATGATTCTGAAGTTTTCTATTTTGAATTAAATTAATACATTGAAGATTCTTGCAGCTACGTTTAGTTTGCTCACCATTTGTACATGTGGCCTTCTGTTGAGATATTTTATCAGCTCGTCTTTTATTGCAATTAGGACAATTAGAAACCCTTGTACATGATGAGACCCGTAAAGGAACAGAGTTTTTAGGATTTTTACCACTCAAATCAACATCTTTTTCACTAAAAGCTTCTGCTTGATCGTCTGTACTGTTATTTGCAGTTAAATCTTCACTAGAATGATTTTCATCCTCTGTCATACAGTTTGCAATCATAATAGCTCGAATAGAACTAGCATTTATATTTTTGAAACGGTACATCAGCATCACAACAGACTCGTGTTCAGAGTCAGTTGCTTGAAATGCCTGTAACAAGAAAACATATTACTTAGAGAATAACGGTTATAGAAAAAGATAATGATCTAATATTGCATAGGCCACATCAATTACATATATATATTCGCTTAGATGTAAATAAGAGTTTAATTACAGAGATGTCTAATCAATAAAATTAAATTTTTAGCTTCATGCAAAAATCATGACACTTGTAAAAAAAAAAACACTAACTTAAAGTAACCTAAAGTGAGTCCTACTTCACAGACAAAAAGTGGATCAGTTTATTTACAACTGTCTGCTCTTCTTATCAGCAGCTACTGAAATGAAAAATGGTCAGGTTTTTACCAAATATAAGGGAAGGAATAAAAACTAAGGTAGCCTGTTTTCTGCAACCCAGCCTGGCAAAATGATATGCACAAGAGTGATATATTTAAATTAGCCACAAGTTTTACCTTATTAAATAAATCTCCATTTTATCCAAAATAGCTTCAAAATTAGCCAGACAACCAAGTGATTTGAAAACATATTAAAATATGTTAGTCTTAACATATTTAATGCATGCAACATTGAAAAACTAACTATAAACACATATGCAGTGAGAAAAAGAAATTATATTAGTCTAGAACTAATATTTTATCATTTTAAGGCTAAACATTGTAGACATCATCTTTCAATCTTATTCTGGTTGTATCCTACTTTACATTCAAGGTGAAATTTTACTTGACAAGCAAAGTAGGGTGCAACCAAATTGTGTCATATCTAAGTCATTACAATATCAAATACAATCCACCTTTTGCATGAGATAACTGCAACAAATGAATCACAAAGTAAATATACAAGATTGTTCTTGTATTGTTCTTCAGTTTGTTTTAAAACTAATACTCTCAGAGTGGTTGGCGTTAGGAAGGGCATCCAGCTGTAGAAACTCTGCCAAATCAGATTGGAGCCTGGTGTCGCCTCCTGGTCCACCAATCCTCAGTCAAATCATCCAACCCATGCTAGCATGGAAAGCGGACGTTAAACGACGATGATGATGATGACAGTTATGTGAAAAAGATATGGCTGCTATTTCTAGCACTGGCTCAAATATGTGAAAATGTTTTTTGAGCTTGCCCAGAAAATGGAAAAATAACATTAGTCATTGACACTAACTTTTTCTTCTCACTTAAAATTGTTTCTAATGCCCCCTGCATTATACAAGTTAAACCTACCAATTGGTTTTCATGTAGTGTCTCTGAATTATATTATCTCTGAACATTTTGGAGATAAGTTACTTAGCTTTTTATTTTCCAAATCTGACAATATATCCAGTAGCATGTCAAATCAAAACCATGGATAAGATGGATTTGTACATCTAAATGTTTCATTAGTACATTTACAAGAGAGATTAGTTCAACTAGAAGTAATCCACTAACTGCCATCTCTTAGTACTTGCTCTGTTAAACTAATGGCAACATTAATCAAAACTTACTTTGTTCAGCCAGATATCACAATAGGACTGTACAGGACCAAACCAGTGCAGATGACCAGAGAGTAAATAGCTTGAATTGTACCAAGTACCAAAAACATCATAAGGTTTATTCAAAACACGACACTGTAATTGAAATTCATCTGAAAGACAGAGAAAGGGTAATATTTAATTACATGAAAAAATATGTTTTAAAACTTAAATCTAATAATATTATATTGATTTCAAGCCAAATTGGAGTACTTAACTTTAGATTTTCACGAGATATTATCAACCCTTGTACATATTTTATTGAATGGTTAAGACACCGTTTGACATAAGAGGATGCAACTTAATTTACTGTTTTACATTAAATAAGACACATACACATTACAGGCTTCTACAGTTTTTGACTAACAACTCATACACTGAAAGCTAAGCTACAGTAAGTACCTAAGCTCCCTTATTTTTACCGCATAGTTTTATGTATTCAAAATCAGAACCAGACACAATTTCACTACTCTAAATACAATTTTATAATGATGATTATGTAACAATATATGACCAGAGAAACCTTCCCTACTACCATCTTATCCAACATCATAAGTCAAACTATAGAGGTTTTCTGCATTCATTTTATGTCATTCATTTTTCCATTGCAATAATGGTTTTCATCCTCCAGCCATCCTTCAGATACAGTTAGGCTTTTATCTTTTACACATTTCAGTCATCAGACTGGCCATGCTGAGGCACTGCCTTGAAGAATTTTAGTCACACAGACACAAACACACACATATATATATATATATATATATATATATATATATATATACATACATACATGATGGGCTTCTTTCAGTTTCTGACTACCAAATCCACTCACAAGATTTTGGTTGAACCAAAACTGTAGTAGAAGACACTTGTCTAAGGTATCATGCAGTGGGACTGAACCTGGGACCATTTGGTTGGAAGGCAAACTTCTTACCACACAGCCATGCCTGCACCTTTGTGCAATAAATATAGAACATGAAATAAACATTACATATGAGAGGTGTAAACTTTCCCAGCTGACCAGTTTTAAATGTTACTATTTTCAAGTTATACTGTGTATAATTATTTGCTGAATCTAATAATCAATGAATCTCAAACTAGGGGCTGCTAAATCAAATTTGCAAACTTTCTGGAGTTACACATTCTTTCATAATTTAAAATTGCAGAATAATAATTGAAATTATAAATTAGTCATAGTGTTTATGTGCAAGTCTCTGCAATTCTGGAAACATGTGGTTGATGGTTTTTGTCTGCAGATGACATGGTAAATCAGAAGGTATATATTACAAGTTACTAGTACTTCAGCAGTTCTTGCATTATTATCTATTTAATGATTTTTTTTTTCTGTGGGCTGTAGGATTCATGTTTGTTACCATTTTTTAACCCTTTAGCATTCAGATTTCTTTATCAAATATAATGCTTATTTATTCATATTGATTTGAATTAGTCATGCATTACCTTGTAGCTTTGAGATTTCAATGACATGATTATTTTTAGAATGACATTGTAGGGTAGGTGTAAGAGGCTGGATCTGGCCAATTTGAAGATAAAACAGATACATTATTCATGTTGAATATGGCCAGTTTATATGCTAAAGGGTTAAACCAAAATGACCATCAAATTCAATCTTAAATATTTTTACTGCAAACTTTGTGAATATCAACAATTTTTAAAGTTTTTAAAGCAACAATTTTTAAAGTTTTGGCGGTTCAGATTTGAATTCAGGAATTTAAACTTGCATATGCTGTTTGCTGATTCACTTAAGGCATTATTAATTACAATCTAACTTTGGTTAATTTCAAATAACACATTTTTAATAACTAATAATCATTATTTAAGATTGCTTCCTTTGACACCTGATTCCAGCTTATATCCACTATGTATGAATCCTAAAATGTCTTAAAATGTAGTGATCTTCGTCTCTAAATAACAGCTTGATTGTATCAATTTTATCTTCTTCAAAAATTTTGCCCAGAACTAATGCATGCATGTGTAGATGCATGGCTAATCTTAACCAACAGAGGCTCTCTCCCTCTGTGTGTGTGTGTGTGTGTAATATATACACATACACACGCACACACTGTAAATGCAATGAACAATAAAAAAAATGCTGATTTCATACACACACACATTTGTATGCATGTGTGTGTGTGTGTGTGTATATGTGTGTATGTATATATATATATATATAGAGTTATTAATATTTCTAAGTCTCTCTTTCGTCCTAATTTTGGGACTACCATGTTGGCTTGGCGATAACTATTAATATATATATATATATATATAAATGATAACCAATCTGAAATAATGTAAATATCTTACACAGAGATCAAAAATGATTATTAGAATGCTATTTAAATACTTTTCATTGGAAAAAGTTGGAAGTAATTTCCACTCACTCACCAGTAAGGCTGAAAACTGCTATCTCTCCAGAAGTGCTCATTTCACCAAAGTAAACTCCAGACACCAACAAAAGTGTATTCGTTTCATTAAACTGAGAAAACTGAGTGTACTTCCAGGTCAGGTTCTTCATGTTATATTTATATCTTAAAGTTACAGGATTGGAAGAATACCACACCTAACACATACAAAACATATATATCAATGGCTTAGAGGAGCATGAGAAAAAGAAGAATTCATACTTATTATTGATGGAAATTATTACATTAATGATGATGAAGATAGGGAAACTAGTCTCAAAGTTTTAAGGAAGTCTATAAGATATGCGTCTTCAGACTACTTAGATCCATTGGGAGAGAGGTATAGGCTCAATACGACCTTGGAATAATTTGAGAATATCTATTTATAAGGATAAAATGATGAGGAAAGGAAGGTATTCTATAAACATATGAGCAGAAATTAAACTTAGAAAGCATCACCACCCTTTCTTATTTATAACTAAAAATATAAATATTCATCTATTTCATTTGAAAATCTACAGAAGCCTATGGCAATATTGTCTTAGCTATTTCCTGAGCCACATAAGCCTTCTTTACTCTATACCTAGTTTAGTGCTTCATTACTCTGAGTTCAAATAACATCAGGGTTGAGTTCAGTTCTTTAAAGTTAGCAACTAAAGTACCAATTGTATGCAGACAGATGTCTAATTAATCAATTGACTGGACATAAAACGAATTATTTTTCCTAATAAAATTGGCCAGTCATACTGTGTGACAATTTTTGTCCTTGGGCAGTAGCTGTTATTTCCTATTTGCTTACCTCTAGAAAGTATGGAAAAGGCTAATATTTCCTTCAAACTTTGCTTTTGTTACATTTATTCAAACCTCCAAAGAATCCCTCTCAACACTTAGCTATGATGCTCAACCACTACTCCTGCTCATCATATTGTCAGGCACTAAGGCACATGCTCAAGTAGTTAAGGTCAAGCAACTGATAAGCAAATATGTGGCATTGAGCAGAATATTTGCTATAATGATATTTCTGCTACAGCAATTCAGTACTGAATCTGTCTGAAATGTAATGGAAAATAGGTCAGTTTCAAGACACTGATGTCCAGGTCACAAAAGCAAAGTTTGAAGGGAATAGTAGTCATATCCTTTGATTAGGAAAATAACACTTACTGACCAAAGACAAAAAATAAAAATTTTATTACACAGTGCAATTATCATTAGAATGAAGTGGGTGGAACAGCAGAGACAAAGGTACTGAAACACCTTTCAGTATTTAATCATATCCCTCAACATCTAAGTTGAAGTCCCTTCAAGGTCAAAACAACTATCAGTCATGTAGTGAAGTCAACATCTCAGACTTACAAATGTGTAGACCTGTACCAATGTGAAGAAATCATTTGTAGAACTAGGTGACTCATCAAAAATGATACTAGGAATCTCATTACAGCCATTCACATAATTATCTCCATTAAATTTGCTCTATATGTTACGCATAAAGAAACAGGAACACACTTAAGATAGAGTCAAATAATATGGTCTATTGGTAGGCTTTTAGCAGTCAAAACTGATTCATTTCAGTTTTAGTGCTAATGTTCCTGAGTAGGCTGAACCAAAGTTAATGCAAGAATGTTCTGAGTTTCAGCCATATGGTTATCATTAGCTGGATCTATCTATCCAATACAACTTTTTGACAAAAAGCTTTAAATAAAAGTTGAATTTCTATTTTCACCTATTTAACATTTACAAGGTTGTTAGAAAAGGCCACACTAGTCTGATCAAAGTATAATGAGTGAGCATCCAGCCAAAAGAGATGCCTTGTTTTCAAATGGATGGCACTTGGGCACGTCTAAAAGAAGACTGAATTCCAACTGTATTCTTAAGCATCTCACACCAATGTTGGCCTGATCAAAAAATGAAATGAAAGGATAAAGAAGATACAACCATGTCAACTTGAACTGAAATGTGTTCACCCCCTCATGCACAAGAAATGATTAAGATAAGCATTACCTATACGAAATGAATGAAAATGAACAAGGAGCAAATGAAAAAAGGAAGGATGATGAAGAGTTAGTCACTTATTGAAAACTTCCTCATTCCAATACTTACCTTCACATAACCATCCTTGGAACAAGTTGAAAACATGGAACCATCATGAGAAAAGCTGACATGCAGAACTTGGTCATTGTGCTGCTTGAGAACTTCACTTTCAACAGAGGGTGTGTGGTATAAGAGACGTCTGTATTCCTCCATCCAAGACTTCTTGCCAGGAGACATGGCAACATCTCGGTTAATGTTCCACTCTGCATAGAAAAGCTTCTTCCAGAGCAATTCATCATATGCGATGCGCAACCACTTTGTGCACATTTGGGAGCAATTGAGGACGCTCTGTGCCGAAAGATAGCAGAAGATGTGAAGAAGTAAATGTTCAGGAAGTAAATCCCAATTTGGAAAAGATTCACCATCCTGAGAGGAATCCATGTCACAGGCTTGTCAAAACTATTTCATGAAGGGAAAGAGAAAAAAATGGAAAAGTTAACATCAAGTTATTATAAGAGAAAAAGTAAATAAGGATGTTTTTTTAAGCAAAAGGACCCCATTTAAAATTTTTTTGCAAGGGACAGAGTATACCTCACTTCTCAGTTGTGTGTTATTATGCTTATTGAACTGTATGTGGTTGAAGGATCCTTAAAGAATCTGGACTAAGAACATTATCAGTAAAATCTCACATAATTATATTAATACATTTATATAACAGTCAATTTCTGTCTTCATCATTATTATTACACTGTATTGTATCAGCTTCTAATGTTATATTTGTATACCCCTAGTGACAAAATGTAATATATTTGAAAATCATAGAGTGGTGGAGTAGAGTTTCTGACTAACAGTTTCCCAATATTTAGTTTTACCCTATGTTTTCAATTCTGCTAAATTGAAAGATGATATCATTTGCTTTTCATCCTTTTGGGGTTGATGAAATAAGTACCACATGCACACTGGGGTTGATGCAATCAACTAGCCCACTCTCCAAAAACTTTCAGGCCTTGTGCCTATTTTGGAAAAGATTATTATTATTATTATTATCATTACTACTGATTGATTGAGCAGTCAAGTTCAAGTAAACCCCAGCATCTCAATTGTGTAACCTTTGTTACTTTGATGCCTTTCCCCATAAATATGAATATTCCATCTCAAGGTTTCAGATTGATATAAAATTACTTATACATGGGCTAAGATCAGTGGTTCCCAAAGTGGGTTGTGCTGTCCCACCACCTGGGGGGGGGGGGAAAAATCCAGGAAGGCGTTGAAGAAAAATGGAGTGATAACAAGGTGGTCAAAAGTAAGAAATGAATGGCAATACTCCCCTTCTGTTTTTCAGTGGCACATTCAGGCTTAGAAAATAGAATTTAAAAATCAATATGAAAAAAGTTGCTTGTTTTCTTAAAACAAGAACAGAGAACAAAAATAAATAAAACTCCGCAAAAGTCTACTGATGAAGCTGGTCATAAACTTTCATTGTTTCAGTTGAGCACTGATGCCAATGTAATTGACTATACCCAACTCTCTCAAAATTTCAGGCTTTGTGTCCAGTGCCGCTGGACTGGCTCCCGTGTAGGTGGCACATAAAAGACACCATTTCAAGCGTGGCCGTTGCCAGTACCGCCTGACTGGCCTTCGTGCCGGTGACACGTAAAAGCACCCACTACACTCTCGGAGTGGTTGGCGTTAGGAAGGGCATCCAGCTGTAGAAACTCTGCCAAATCAAATTGGAGCCTGGTGTAGCCATCTGGTTCACCAGTCCTCAGTCAAATCGTCCAACCCATGCTAGGTTATGTGTTGGAAATGCTTAGCAGTATTTCTTCTGACTCTATGTTCTGTGTTCAAATTCTGCCAAAGCTGACTTTGCTTTTCATCCTTTTGGGGTTGATAAATTAAGTAGCAGTTGAGCACTGGGGGCTAATTTCAGGCCTTGAGGCTATAGTAGAAGGGATTATTATTATTAGGTAGAGAGCTGGCAGAATCATTAGCATGCCAGACTTAATATGAAGCAGTGTAAGGAATGGCTTAGCCCCGGTAAACAAGATCTTCATCTGCGTAAAATGATGTTGTGCGTATGGTGGGACGGGGAAGGGATTATCCATTACGAATTGCTTGAACGGAACCAAACGGTCAATGCGGAACTCTATGTTCAACAGATGGAATGACTCAGCACGGCTATTCAAGAGAAAAGACCTAATCAGCAGCATGGAGTTCTTCTGCTACACAACAATGCCCGCCTTCATAATGCCAATATGACCAAGGAAGCCATTCAAATGCATGGCAGGGAAGTGCTGCCACACCAGCCATACTCTCCTGATTTGGCACCAACAGATTTCCACCTCTTTCAAATGCTATGTGCAGAGTTTCATTCAAGACTGATGTAGAATTGAGAGCTTGGGTGGATCAATTTTTCAAGTCAAAATCGGATGATTTCTACGCATGAGGTATTGAAAATCTTGTTGAACGTTGGGAAGTTGTAAACAACACAGGTGAATACATTATTGATTAATTAGTTGTTATTTTTTATTAAATCTTTTAAAAAATTTCAATTTAAAAAAACAGCGGGAACTTAGTTGTCAACCCAATATGTATGTGTCTCTTCTATTTTTTAATTATTATAAATCTTCCATTGAGGAGGGAGCCGGTTTCCAACAAAGATACAAGGCTCCATCTTCAGGATGTAGTTAACACAAACAAATTCACATTTGGAACTTGAGAAAAGACTTGCATATTTTTACTGTTCCACTCACAGATTGCACTTGTAATATACGAATTAGCTGGTCAATTTCTCTTTCTGAAAATACCAGTTTATCCAGATTCTCCTTTAAGTACTTACTAACAAAATCTAGTGCTCCAATTATTATTGGTATGAATATGAATTCATAATCTGGAAATAGAAGCTGGAGGTTTTGAAGCAGTTGTCCATAGATAACCTCTTTTTCTTTGATTTTCAAAGAGATATATATATCTACAGGGCAGCTGTCCTCTATGATGGTACATACTGTTGCCCCTCTGTCCCAAAGAACAATATCCGGCCTGTTATGTTTACATTTGACAGAAGTTTTGATGGGAATATTCCACCAATATTCCTTGAGTATGTATGCATGTATGTATGTATGTATGTACGTACGTACATACGTAAGTATGTGTGTATGTATCTGTGTTTACCCTCCCACCATTGCTTGACAACTGATGCTGGTGTGTTTATGTCCCTGTAACTTAGCAGTTCGGCAAAAGAGACCAATAGAATAAGTACTAGGCTTACGAAGAATAAGTCCTGGGGTTGGTTTCTTTCACTAAAACCCTTTAAGGCAGTGCTCCAGCATGGCTGCAGTCAAATGACTGAAACAAGTAAAAAGAAAAAAGAATTATAGTGTAGGCATGGCTGTGTGATAAGAAGCTTGCTTCTCAACTATACAGTTCCAGGTTCAGTCCCACTGTGTGGCACCTTGTGAATGGATTTGATAGACAGAAACTGAAAGAAGCCTGTCATATGTGTGTGTGTGATTATATATCATCAAAGTCCATTTTCCATGCTAGCATGGGTTGGATGACTTGACAGAAACTGATAAGGCCAGGGGTCACACCGAGATCCATGTCTGTTTTGCCAACCACTCCACAAAGTGTACTGGGTGCTTTTTATGTGACATCATCTCAGGTGCTTTTTAAGTGGCACCAGCACCCTCACGAATGATTTTTACATGGCACCTTGCTTTTAGGATTTCAGTTCTGTTGTGGTGGATGGATCTTCTCAAATACAACATGATGGCACCTGTGCCCAGCGTCGCCTTTCTGGCACTTGTGCCTGTGACATGTGTAAGGACTTTTGAGCGAGATCGTTGCCAGTGCCCCTGGACTGGCTCCTGTGCAGGTGGCACATAAAATATACCATTTGAGCGTGGCCGTTGCCAGTACTGCCTGACTGGCCTTCGTGCCGGTGGCACGTAAAAGCACCCACTACACTCTCAGAGTGGATGGCATTCGGAAGGGCATCCAGATGTAGAAACCCTGCCAAATCAGATTGGAGCCTGGTGTAGCCATCTGGTTTCACCAGTCCTTAGTCAAATCATCCAACCCATGCTAGCATGGAAAGTGGACGTTAAACAATGATGATGATGATACAGTACACACACACACACACATATATATATATATATGCATACAGCTACAGGCTCCAAGTTGAAATGGGCAGAATTTGAAGACTTTTTTATGTGTGGTGGGTGATTTTATATGCTTCTAGTCTGTACTTGTAATATATTTAACTTTACTTTTTTATGCCATATTTTATGTATTTATCAACATATTTTATGAGTTTCTTTCTTTAGTTTGACTACCATTGCTTTATATTATATTGCAAGAAAACAAATGATAGCAAAACAATTTAGAATAATACACAACACACTTGCACATTCTAAGATGGGGAAATTGGAAGAAAAAAAAAAAGACAGGTTTTCAAACATGTATTAATAGAAGTGAACACAATACAAACGTAGCAAGGAAAATAAATCAAAACAGTAAAAAGAATCAGTAAATTCATCTCATAAAATGCAATAATGAAAGAATTTACAGTATTATAAAACACTGCAACATTTTTAAGATGAGGAAATATGCTAAACATAATAAAAGTGTGTATAATACACACATATAAAAGAAGAATTAAAGCAGTAAAATTAATCAGTAAATTCTTATCATAAAATGTAATTTGAGACAGCTGTAGTAGTAGTGGTGGTGGTGGTGGTGGTGATGGTGATGGCAGCAGCAGCAGTAGTAGTAGTAGTAGTGGTAAATTTGAGCAGCCAGTTTATAACTGTTGTTGTAATACTAAGTTAAAACTTAAATTTATCAGCTCTCAACAATTAAACTTCAACACATAAACTTGTTTTGTTTTCATATATTTCTCAACAATGCTTCTTTAATATATCTTTTGACCTTGGCATATCTAATGTTTTGCTCCATTAATTCCATCTGGGTAAGATCTTTATTAAGATATGAAAACATGCCTGCCAACTCCTTCACAATGAACAAGTTCCTTAACTAGTCTTCTTCTTCTCTACAATTCTCCCTGCTTCTAATTCATTGAAGTCCTTGTTTGACAGTTCTTTGGGTTTGCAGTCCAATAACTCCTCTACATATTCTATTTCAACTTTCAATTAAAATTTTGGCCAATTCTGTAATGCCTCTGATTCTCATGCTATAGAACAGTAACAAATCTCTTCCTTTTTGCATTTCCCCTTGCTAAGTAGACCTGTCACCTAGCTTCTCTTCTAGCTACTGAATATAACTCTGCTGCCCCCATTCTTCCTGTTTTTCCAAGCATGTCTCTGCGCTCTTTTGGATCTATCTACTTGGCTAGTCCACCACCATTCACTCCTAGTCCATTTGGAATTTTGCATCAACCACAAATTTGGTCTGTTACCCTCATTTAATTGTTCTGAAGGAACTTTCAGTTGTCTTCTATGTTATGTTTATCTCCTTCCAGTCAAATATTTCAACAAGTGCTTCTTTAAATTTCTGATTGTTCCCTAGATCTTTAAACTTGCTGTTCACTGGAGCATTAAGCTTCCTGTTCACTGGAGTTTTCTTAAGTTTTGTGTTTACAAGAGCTTTAAGCTTTCAATATGAAATAAAATTCATTCAATGTCTATAGCTTTAGATTGGCTTTCAATGATTACTGGTCAATATTGTTAATTAATGTCTGCAATATAATGACAAACTTTTTCCATGCTATTTTGATTGTGTTGTAAACAACGATACTTACATTGCGCACTAACTATTTAGTCTGTACAGGAACTTACAGCATTGAGAACAGAAGTATAGCTAAACTATAACATAACCTTTTACTGGCATCTTAAAGTATTTAGTATAAACCAACTTCAGAAAAGAAAAGACATGATGGTCACAACCGGAAAACAAACTAGGTTTGCTCAATAAGGACTGACATGAGACAAAACAACATCAAATTTTCAATGCTATTATGCACCAGATGGATTTGCAAACTTAGATGAATTGTTGAAGCATTCCACCATTATATTTAAGTATTGTTTCCTTTTTGTTTAGAGGCCACATCATAATTTCCTAAACTATGTTAAGCTCATTCAACTTCTTCAAGGATAGCTTTCAACACTTTGGATATGATTTGCCCTTTTGACATGCAGCAAAAAGAAAAAGAAAAACGCCACTATTTGAAGCTTTGACTCACTGGTCCTAGCTTAAACTATGAAAATATTGTAGCCATCACCACCTAAAATA
This sequence comes from Octopus bimaculoides, assembly GCF_046866305.1. NCBI lineage: Eukaryota > Metazoa > Mollusca > Cephalopoda > Octopoda > Octopodidae > Octopus > Octopus bimaculoides. The sequence goes on from NC_142928.1 coordinate 94,831,495, forward strand.
ATGGCATCTGACTGTCTATGGTTTTAAAATAATTCCCCTCAGCATTAGAGACATGTGCCAGGACTATTAAACACAAGAAGGACCAAAGTAAAATGAAGGACTATGGCAGGTGGTGAGATGCTGAAACCAGTCAATCCATGCCAACATGAAAATGCATATAAATGATGCCAAGTTGCTAGGGAGTAAGGTATAAACATAGCTTAAATAATCCCTTCTACTACAGGCACAAGTCCTGAAATTTTGGGGGAGGGGACTAGTCGATTACATTGACCACAGTGTTTCAGTGGCACTTAATTTATTGACCTCGAAAGGATGAAAGGCAAAATTGACCTCAGTGGAATTTGTATTCAGAATGTAAAGACGTTTTTATGCTAAATAATGCCAACTTCCAATGCCAATAGGCCACCTTGTGTGCAATGTTGTATGTCCAGTATGTCCATTTGATAATTTTCTTATTACTACTTCAACAACTATAGTGCAGTCTGTCCTTTGCTAATGAGGTCAGAATAATACTGAAATAGGCCCAGAATTATCTTCTGTACTTGCCAGAATAATAAAGGGAATATTAATCATTGACTAGTATTGTCTTTCTCTCACTGCATAATTAACTCTAACACTAGCTTAACTTATTGTTCGTCATGAAAATGAAGTCTCCAAGTAAGTCTCTAAAATATGAGTAGTAAAAAAACAGCATACTGCTTAGTCAGAATTTTCTTTTAAAGTTTACTCTTTTAGTTTTTACCTTTCTCAAGGTTCACAAAATGCAAACTTTACTGGGCACTAGAGTTTATTCACCTACACCTAGTAAGCAATGCAAGAATATAGGTGAGCAAACACAGATACTAAACTTATAGAAAGTATATGCTTTATACAATTCAATCGGGTTTTTTTTCTATATTTAGCAAGTTAATACTTCATATCAGAGATTCCAAGATCACTCTACAGAAAGAAAGCAAAGTAAAAAAAAAATTACAGAAAATTTTCAATAATATTTCCTTTTTAAGAACCAAGAAAACATTGAAAAGAAACCAAATAATTAACATACTCAAATATAGTCTTTGAGAAATAACACAGAAGTTTGGGAGTCTTTATCCTTGGGGAACTTTTACAAACTGATGATCTGATTCTCATTGAATAGAATTCATCACAGAGTTACATAAAAAGGTGTCCAAACTTTGATGAATGTTTTGTATTCTCAAAAAACCAAAATATCAACAAAACAAAGACAAAAGTTTTTAATAATGGGAAATCCAAACACCATTGGGAAAGTAGTTTGGATTAATATCTAGGAGAAAAATAGGCAGACATTCATTATCCCAAGTTCAGTATAATAATGGATACATGGAACTTGTAAACTGACAGGGAACTTGGCATGGCTGTGTGAATCATCATGATCAACATTTAACATCTGTTTTCTATACTGGCATGGGTTGGACAGCTTGACAGAAACTGGCAGGGCCAGGGGCCACACCAGGTTCCATAGTCTGTTTCGGCTTGGTTTCTACAGCTGGATGCTCTTCCTAATGCTAACCACTCCACAGAGTGTACTGGGTGGTTTTTATGCATCACCATCACCAGTGTTTTTTACGTGACGCCAGTGACAAAGACAAAATAAAATGTTTCTTTCACAACATTATAGTTTAGGGTTCACTGGGGCTCAGTACATGGGCCCCTCCAATTCATCATAGTTCTCCAGGTCATAACAAAGAAATTTAAGACCAGTTGCCCTTGAAAACCACATGCAGATGACCTCATTGTTATAGTAGAACCTGCAGTTGAACTAGAAAAGAAATTCCAGGTGGGAAAGCAAAACCTGGAATCAAAAATCATTAAAGTTAACTTAACAACAACAAAAAAGAAACATTTGTTTACACCATTCAGGTAAAGGCCTTGCTCAATATGTAGAATAGATGTAGGTAGAAATTCCGTACAGTGTACTCTGTATAAGATATGAACACAAACGGTACAGCGGAATTACAGACAGGTTAACAAAGAAAGTAGGCTTTGTATGTGACATGTACTGGAGCAATAAACACTAAGTACTCAATGCAATCCTTGGCTCATTGGATCTTGTCAAACCATCCAAACAATGCCAACATGGAAGACAGAAGTTAAATCATTATTACCAAAACAAAAGGCAAACGGGTGTGTGTGTGTGTGGTGGAGGGTTATTACATTGACTTCAACATTTATTTTATCGACAGTAGAAGGATGAAAGAGTCGATCTCAGGAATCTGAACTCAGAACGTAAAGAGCATTAATTAAAGACCTCAAGGTATTTTCTCATGATTCTTACCAACCGAGGGACACTAGTAAATTATTGGTAACTTTATAATTATTTTTTCGATTCAGTGTGGAACGAAAAATAAAGTCGACTCCAACAGAGTTTGAACTCAGAATATCGAGGGACATGACCATATTACAAGGTATTTTAATATGGCACTCTAATGTTTCTACCCTTCAACACACTGATATCTTTCTATAATAGATCAGGTAGCTGGTACTGTAGCTTAAATCGAAGCCAGTAGAGTACTGGTACTTTTTAGTAAAGAAACCAATGCGTGAAGTAAACAGTAGTATCCCAGGTCGGCAAATTATTCCAGTTTTGAACTATTTATGAACTATAACGTTAATTTACCTGGCTTTGATTTCAATAAAATGATAACAATGAAAAAGGTGGTGAAAAACTCTTTTGAAAGCAAAACATTAGGTAATTATCAAAGCTCTTAATATAATTATTCATTGAAAAGTAAAAAGAAATTACACGTAAATTTTAACAGCAATATAACTAAGTTATTATTTTGCCCACAACAATTCAGTCTCTTTTAAATTATTTATATATATATATATATATATATATATATATATATATATATATATATATAAGTATATATATTACATACATTCACAATGTCTATTTCCCCACCCCACCTGCCACTACTACTGCTACCATTACATAAAGCTCAGGTAAATAACATGTGACGGAAGGAACAAAATCAATGTGAAATATTCCGATTTCTTAAACATACAAGTAAAACAGATCGCTATTATATCAAATATCAATTAATAGTTATTTTTGATGAAGTTGAATATATAAACAGAATTGAGAGTATAACTCACTAATCAATAAAATGATACACAAATACAACCGGTGTCAATTTTCTTTCAAAATGATTATTATTCGAGAAGATAAAGTACCCAATAAGAAGAACCTTACTGGAATTTTAACTAAACCGTGAGGCTGCTCCGACAAAAATACAAGGGACGTTTAAAATGATGACAACTACGAAAGCACCCAACGAATCTTGTGATGAAATGTCACAACAGGAGATAAGAAGAAATTGAACATTGCACATACCTAAATGTAGATATTTATATAACTGGCGGAAAAACAAAAACGAAAACGGTAATTTGTGAGGTAATCAAATATATTTATGCTGAAAACAAAAATAGCACATAAACGAAAAGTAGAAGCAAAAATTAACGGATGGTGGTAGTGGTGGGGGAGGTTAAGTAGTGAATAAAGTAAGACTGAAGTAGTATCAATAAAACAGTAAAAGGCGATACCAGACATGACTTATTGCATGCATATATAACAAACTGCACTGTGGTAGTCATGAGAGCTATTTAAAACACATATCTAACATGCACTTTTATTTGGTAATGCCAATATATATGTATATACTATAAAGTGTCAAAGAATTTCGAAGTACTTTTACGTCCCATTCACAAAAACTATTCCATGGGTGCAGTGAAATATAGAGTCAAGAGAACAGAACAGGTCGTAGATGTACGACTAAATTTGTTGACTTTATAAGTATATATTATTATATTACAAAATGCCCCAAAATAATATTAATAACAAACAAAGTGGATAGAACGATCTATATGTTTTAGATGATTGTCATGACTTATAACAGGATGAAATTGTTTCAGCTTCAACACTATCTCAGATCAAATTACTTGTCAAACAAGCACAACTCCAATATATATATATATATATATATATATATATATATATATATATATATATGTATGTATGTATGTATGTATGTATGTGTGTGTATGTATGTGTGTGTGTATATAATATTATTTAATAAAACATTTATTTACACGATTGTGCAAGCATGAATAGTTTTTGTCTAGATACAAAGTTGTGTTTATATATTTTGATAACCAACTGAACATCGATTATGCTTGTTTTAAATAATTACGGACATATAATAAGTGGATCCACAGTGAATATTTGTGCTTCTAAATAACTCTTTTCTTTTTAGTTAAATGATTTATTAATTTATTATTAAAATAAAATTCTAAAAAGAGAGAAAAAAATTTTAGTATAAATATCTTTCATAATCCGTGTTATCATTCCAAGACAAATTTGAGCTACTATAATTATAAACTATAATTAATATTCTAACACCGACAATTTTGGAAATTAACTAAGACTGTATTTCGCGAAATGTGAATGCTTTATATTTTAGTATTTTGAAATAAATATAGAAATATGTGAAACCAGTGGTTGCGAGGGACTTTTTAGAAAGAATGACCAAAATGTTTTTAATTTTTACTCGTCTAGTAAGTTGCTAAATGATATTTCAGGCACTGACGTGGAAAGTTATTCGATTAATCAGAATTTCAACATGTAAAACAATCATATTATAAAGCTTACCAGGTCAGAAAAAGAGTCATAAATACAACAGAACTTCCATTGCCTGACTATCTGTATCCTACCATAAGTCGTGCCGCCATGTTTCTAACGAGAACTCTGGGAATATTTGCACCCGAAGACAACACAGCTGTTTACTAAGGAATGAGAGGAATATAAACAAATGCGAACATAAGTTATTCTCTTATTCTGTTGTTCAGCTGACACCTAATTTAGTAAAACCAAAATACACGGGTAAACATTGAGAGTTGAAGAGTAACAAAAATGAAATTTTAGATAGGTTCACAATAAAATACTTATAGCGATTGCCATACGAAATCTAATATATTCATGCATAAGTATTTATAATTACATCTTCGAGTAATTAAAAATACTGATACTTCAAGTATTTTTGTTGTAGTTTAGCATTTGTTTTTCATGCGGATGGCGTCTCTGAGTAATTAGCCTAAATAAGTTATTTTATTTATAATGATGAATATGCTAAATTAATTTGTAATGAATTATTCGCCCTAAACGACACAAACAGTACTTGTAAAAAATCAGTTATTTACTTTTATATATATTTATAATTTCTGAAGTTGTATGAAGTTGTGAAGTTGTCAGTAATTGGAATTTGGGTCCCATAAATTAAATGATATACTGAGGCAACCACACACACACACATACACACGTATGTGTATGCATATTTATGTGTGCCCAGCAAATACATGTCTATCTCTCTCTCTCTCTCTCTCTCTCTCTCTCTCTATATATATATATATATATATATATATATATATATATATATATATATATATATATATATATATCATCATCATCATCATCATTTAACGTCTGCTTTCCATGCTAGCATGGGTTGGACGATTTGACTGGGGACTGGCGAAGCGGATGGCTACACCAGACTCCAATCTGATCTGGCAGAGTTTCTACAGCTGGATGTCCTTCTTAACGCCAACCACTCCATAGCTCCCACGGTTACCAAGATAATCTATTATAATAATACTCTTGTGATTATGAATGAGAAACGGAAAGGTGACAGATAAATAAGGAAGGAAGGGGTGATGTCATATTTTTTTCATAGCTCCCATGGTTACCGAGATAATCTACTATAATAATACTCTTCTGTTTATGAATAAGAATGGAAGGAGTGACATGAATAAGGAAGGAAGGGGTGAGCATTTGAACTCTGCGTGAATATATGTGTGTGTATGTGAATGTGTGTAAGTGTGTGCGTGTATGTGTGTGCGTGCGTGCGTGTGTGCGTGCAGTGGAAGTGAGATGGTTCGTCTTCGTATGCTTAGTATTTGGGTTTATTTTTTGATTTGGTTGAATCTTGTTTTTTTTATTTTTTGTTGATCAATTATTTTTAGCATTTTGACAGAAAAAAGTCATTCTAAAATTGTTTCTTAACGTAAGCATGCCCAAACAAGTCAAATGCTTACACAGAGCAGGTTTTACAGCCACATCATCCAAACTGGCCAGGTGAAACCAGGCTTAGCTGCTAGTATATATATATATATATATATATATATATATATATATATATATATATATATATATATGTGTGTGTGTGTGTGTGTGTGTGTGTGTGTGTATAAAATACAAAAATGGGACAAGAACGCAAAACATCCAGATAGTTAAGTGAAACAAAAAAGGGACAACAAAACATCCAGACAGACGATATACACACACACACACACACACACACACACACACATACATACATACATATATATATATATATATATATATATATATATACATACACACATATATATTCATACATACATATATATAAAATATATATTAACCGGGTATAATATCCCAGTTTTTGTGTGATTTTTGCTACCCTGGTAACAATTAACATATTTGCATTATCGAAGTTTTTCAACCAAGATAATATTCATATATACATAAATTAAAATATATATATATATATTGTTCTATATTTAAGAGATGAGGAATTATTTACATTATTTACAATATCTACATTTGACGGATATTCGTCCTCATCTTGTTTGTTGTTAACACAACGTTTCGGCTGATATACCCTCCAGCCTTCGTCAGGTGTCTTGGGGAAATTTCGAACCTGGGTTCTCATTCCTATCGATGTTACGGGCATATGGCGTAGTGGTTAAGAGCGCGGGCTACTAACCCCAAGGTTCCGAGTTCGATTCACGGCAGCGACCTGATTAATAATAATAATAATATAATAATAATAATAATAGTAACATCGATAGGAATGAGAACCCAGGTTCGAAATTTCCCCAAGACACCTGACGAAGGCTGGAGGGTATATCAGCCGAAACGTTGTGTTAACAACAAACAAGATGAGGACAAATATCCGTCAAATGTAGATAATGTAAATAATATATATATATATTTACTAAGGAGTTAAAGGGCCACATTTTTCTAATTAATTAGTAAGAGAAAGAACAAAACAGTAATCCTTTGTAGATTTTTAGAGTCTTGTTAGAGTAATGCAGTTCCATTTCAACTTCTTTTAGTGATAATTCTTTAATCAATTTCAGAGACATGTATTAGCATCAACCAGAGATTGCGTCTGGAAAGATGTAAGGGTCATAGCTGTTTTTATTGGTGAGCAGCTCTAATAATTGGTTTCACCAATTTAATAAACTATTTCTGCTGAGCTTAGCTGGAGCATATTTCACAGAAAAGTTATTTTCAACATGTCATTTTATTAGTAAATATACTACATCATCTATTTTATATAAATCTATGCAACAAACTTAGCAAACATATTCAGAAGTAGCTGAGAGAGATTCCCAAGAAAAATCATTTTTGTGACCCAAGTCTAAATGTTCCATTTTGCTCCAAAGTATGTTCCAACATTATCACTATATGGTATGTTGGAACATGCTATTATATAACTGTGAAATATGGACACTGACAAAGAAATTATCAAATGGGATAGATGGCTGTTGCACAAGGATGCTATGAATGTCTCTGATTATGAAATGGCAGCAACATATGACAAACGAATGCCTTTATAGAGGCCTGCCAAAAGTTAGCAAGAAGATGAGGCAAAGATGTCTGCAACTATTTGGTCACTGCATGTACCACCCTGAACTGGAATCGTCCAAATTAGTCCAGTGGAACCGACATCATGGTGATGTATGAAGAGAAAAACGTCATACTTATATCAACAAGTTGATTGAAGACACTGGCCTGGAATGTATCCAGGACCTCCAGATAGTGATGTTGGACCAGAAGGTGTGGCAGGTGGACTTTGTTGCTGCAACCCAGGTCGGAACCTGGCCATAATAATAATAAAAATGGAGCATTTTGGATCACACCAATAAATGGAGCATTTTGGATCAACTCAAGAATTATGTTGATAGCATTTCAATTTTCAATTTCATTGATGTATTTTATTTTATCAAGTAATTCAAGTTAGCCATGTTTGACACTTTGATCAGTTCGATTGTCCTTGTATTCATTCAAGAGGAAACAAATTTCTGTTGACAACATTCCCAACACTCCCAACTAGTTTAAGTGTTACTATTAGTGTCTTGTGACACTGAACTAATAATGCTTTATTTACATTACTTCCTTCTTAGCAGGATGCTAGTTGGTCACAGATTTAACCTCCAGCTATTGTTGGTACTCCTTTTTAGCAGATACTTCGAGATACTTCATACTCATTGTAAGCATTAAACTAATACTGTATTCATTGTACTTTATTCCTTCTGTGTTGTTCTTTCTCATCTACTGTTTGATTTAAAAACTACTTTCAACCTTACATCAGATCATATTCATCATCATTTTAACATCCACCTTCACATCCTTGCATAGACTGAACAAATTTTTTGTTGAAGAAGTTTTTCTACAGCCTGATGCCTTTCTTGTTGTCAACCCTAATCTATTTCTTAGCAAAGTAGTGTTTCCCCATGCCCAGACATGTTTTCAAGGAATATTGGAAATGGATGATATTCATTTATAACAATTATGTCACCTCAAGACAAGGACACACACACACACACACATACATCACACACACACATATGTACACACACACACATGCATACATACATATGTGGTCTAATCAATAAGTATCCGAACTGTTGCTATAGTAATAAAGTTAAAGCACTCAGAGCGAAGCTGCTTGGCATAGGCTGACCTTGAACTTTACTGTGTATGCATACAAAGTTTTAATATTCTAGCTCTCTTCTGCTGTATACAGTAGTGCTTGGAAGGAAGGTGTGTAGTGTGTGACTGTTGCATTGACCTTGACAGAGAAAGTTAAGCAGAACTATGCTGACCAAATTTTACTCCCAAAGATGACGGAAGAGTACAATATAGTGGTGCAATACTTGCAATGGAATAATTTGAAATAAGTAGAAAATAACAAAAAAATTGGAAATTACTCATTTTGCCCCATTACTCTACAGTAATTTTAAGTGATTGACAAAATGAAAAATACAGAAAAAAGAAGAAAAGAAATTTGTTCGATTTAATGAAAACATTTGAACATCTATTCAATAACTCTAAAGCTGAAAAATATATTTTAGCTGTTGAGAGATTGATTTTATAATTAAAACTAAATTCAAAATTTAAATTTTGGAACATATTTCTTATTCTTTCATAATATAAGACTAAAGTTTTCAATGCTTCACTGAAATAATGAAATTTAGAAGTGACAACATAAGTGTGTGCATGTTTGTGTTTGTGTGTGTGTGTTGTGTGTGTGTGTGTATGTGTGTGTGTGTGTGTGTGTGAGTGTGTGTGCGTGTGTGTACCTTTAATTGCAAGTGTTCAAGCCAAGGTCATAGCTCAGTCATGCCTTGAAAGAAGGAATTTGAACTACAGACAATACCTTCTTTGTATCAATCTCTTTATGTCTACCTGTATATACATTCTCACACACACGCACACACACACACTAACAAATACATATGTATACACATTTGTTGCTTTCTTTTTCACTGTAGCTGTCCCAAAAACAGCTACAATTCTCTTGGAAATTGTAGCTGTTTTTGGGACTAGGTAGTAGTTATTTAACTGAATAAATTGGTAAAGGAATCTATGGTTATTTATGATAAAAGAGAATTCGTTAAATTTTTTAAGCCGTCAAAATGTTTGTATATTGAAAGGGAACCTCTTCATGTAAGATTGCTGGGAGGTGGGGCCTCTCTATATAGAGTGCTCCATGCCCTTCATAGCAAGCCTCTACCTCGCAATATCGTGGGTGGCCCAGGGCAATCTTCGTTTTTGCCCCCCTATAAATCAGGCCCCTGGTATGTGGTGCATTTATGATATTGCTTCATTCTTATTTATTCCCCAAAATTTCTTTTCAACTATTTTATTTCTCTATGTACTGTAAGAGCTTAAATACTGATATTTTTATGCACAAAAATATCAGCTGTAAACACACTGAATTTGATATTTATTTATCAATTTATTTATTACCATTACTTAACTGCATGATCAGTAACTAAAATATATCAAATTTTATTGCCTTCACAGTGTTTACCATTTTACAAAATTAAGTTAGAAAATTGGGCAAAACAGAACACAACTGAAAAAATTAAAAAGAAAAAAAAAAAAGAGAAAGAAAAATGAGAAAAAATCCAAAACAATTCACCACCTTGGGTTGAAAAGTTGGGGGCACTGGGAAACCTCTCTAATGGCTAGTGAGGCAACCAGCACGCTTGCAGTGTTACTGTGGGTGATGGCGAGGCTGATGCGCTGGAACAGCCAAGCACCCTCACAAGCCTCGCCATTTACCACTGCAAGGCGAGCTGCCAGTCAAGACAGGAATCTCGCAGTTAGTGGTCCGACCCCATCAAAAGTCTCGAATGCCACAGGATGAAAAATGTAGTTGGCTGACAGATCATAGTATTTCAAGATTTTGTTCCGCTTGGCTGCAGAAGCTGTGGATCTCGCCCTGACCACAGCATCCAGAATTCCTCCTCCAATAAGCTAGAGACCGGTTGTAAGCACATCTTTGCAGTGAGATGGTGAAGGGTGCAGCCGACAGCAGTGGGGCAAAGGTCTCCATTCGGTTTTAGTGAGCCCGAATAATTTTGCACCGAAGAATAGTGGGTGGATATAAGGGAGGACGTTTGCTGAAGAGAACTAGTTCACAAATTGAGTTGAATTCTCCAAGAGCTCAAATTCGGCAGGACTAGCTAATAAGGAAATACCAATCTTGAGGTGTTGAGGCCGAAGGCCATCAATTCCTGCACCTGAACCAGCAGGGAAGGATGAAATCGCCTTTCTGATGTTATCAGAGGTGAAGACTGGTCTCAAGTATTCTGGGGGATTGGGCCAGTTTAGTTGATTATCTGGGGGTGCCAGTGGGTGCTTCTCTTTCAGACATCTAAGAGACTCACAGTCACGTAGAGCACGGGAGGATAGAGAAGAGAGGAGATACAGCCCCTTTTATGTCAAATTCACTGAATTTAGCATTGACTGTATGCTTGAGGTCTATCAGTTGGATGTTGGTAGGCACTGTGCTCGATGTCAAATTGAGGTGAGAAGTGGTTGGGGTGGACTTAAATAGCTGGAACTATTGCTTGGGAGAGGATGTAAAGGAGCCTGATTTCACATCGTGCACATGGAGAGAGATGCGAGGGAACAGAAACAGTTTCTGCTAGCTGGACACATTGTTGGATAAGCATACATTTTTCAACAAGCTGGAAAGCGTGTGAGCAAAGCTATTCCAAGCTCCCTTAGGGATCTGGTTAATGAGCTTCGACTTAGATAAACCTTGAAGGGCTGCAGCTAAGTCCTCAGTAGAGAGCTGGTTGTCAGATTGTGAGACATCTCCATGAAGCACGTCGGAGCTGAAGTGGCACTGACTGCAGGTCCAGTATGGAAGACTTTCGGCTTGAGCCTTGGCGATGCAGACACGACTCCTGTGGTAATTTTGGTGGCACAAGTGACAAACGGTAGAGGGCTAGCATTGGAACGCAATCGAAGAAGTGAGTTAGCAGAGGAGGCAGGGAAGCAGCATTAGTTCCAAAGGTAGGACTAGAACAGAGGTCAGGTGGGGCGGGGGGGTGTTAAAAGTTGTAGGAGTGGTGGGGTTTGCAGGGTTAATTCTGTTTCCATTGGTAGGACTAAAATGAAGGTCGGATGGTGGCGGGAGGGTTGTAGGAGTGGTGGGGTTGGTAGGGTTAATTCCCTTCAGAACCCGTGGTGGAGAGGGGTTAGCTTCTCTCGAACATACCAAAGTTGTTGGAGAATGAGAGGTCAGAGGTCGATCTATTGTCACATAGTCACTCCACTATGCAGGTCTCATGGTCGTTCAATGCATGCCTCAGCCACCAAGAATGGATAGGTTAAAGTGGTGGCGATCCCACCAATCAGCAGTTGCTGATGATTGGGAGAGAAAGAGCAATAAATATACAAGAATAAGTGGGTGGGGGGAGACAAAAAAGAGAGAGTGAGGAAAAGAGAAGAAAGGTGACAAAACTTTACAGAGCGCTATCAAAACAAAGTTTAAAGAGTCACACACAAACAGCATCCTCCAAAATGGCAGAAGGAATAGAGCAAAACAAGATAATGAAGATAAACGGTTGAATAGTTCAGTTCAAGATCAAAAGCGTTGAAATGCAAAAAGAAAAAACAAAACAAGACAAAGCGAAACAGTGCAGATCATTAGTATTTTTGTAATAAATGTTATGGTGACTCTTGTGTGAAATAGTGTGATTTCTTTTTACTTTGTGTGTGGTGTGCACCTACCTGCAGATTTGTGTGAATATTGTTGTTTGTGCAATTGGTGGTGCACCTCCTGTGTTCACTGGGGGATGTATTGATTTAGATTTTTTCCTCTTTCTTTTTTTTCTTTCTTTTTCCTTTACCCTGAGTTTTTCTGACCTTTTCCCTTTTTTCTCCCTTTCCATTCATGACTGCACGTAAACGGTTGTTTATTTTTTTAATTCGGTCACAAAACCCACCTCAAATTATAACAGAGATTATAACAATGAGAAAGTAGGTTTCACTTTACAAAATACCAGGTTACAGCAAGATTATTTTCAGGAAGTGAAATTCTGTAATATGGAAGGGTTATGTAAGTATACACACACAAATAAACCGATATATATATATCAGAATAAAAAGTTATTGATAAGAGAGAATCAATCTGGGCAAAGTACTTCTTCAGCTCTTTGCTAATACAAGTACATTGGGCTAGCAAAAGGTTTTCTGATTGGTAAACAACTCCAGGTAATTGTAGGACAAGGTCAAAAGTTGAAGTCAACTTTTTAAATGTATGGCTGCATTACCCAGTTAATATGGTATGTTTCCACAGAGTGAAAAGGCATAAATAATAGGCTCTATGCATTTATGAATGTGCATCAATACACGAATGTGTAAAGCCCATTATTTAGGCTTTTTCTTTTATATATTTATATATATATATATATATATATATATATATATATATATATATATATATATATATATATATATATATATATATATATATATATATATATATATATATATATATATATATATATATATATATATATATATATATATATATATATATATATATATATATATATATATATATATATATATATATATATATATATATATATATATATATATATATATATATATATATATATATATATATATATATATATATATATATATATATATATATATATATATATATATATATATATATATATATATATATATATATATATATATATATATATATATATATATATATATATATATATATATATATATATATATATATATATATATATATGTAGGAGTGGGTGTGTGGTAAGTAGCTTGCTTACCAACCACATGGTTCCGGGTTCTGTCCCACTGCATGACACTTTGGGCAAGTGTCTTCTACTATAGCCCCGGGCCGACCAAAGCCTTGTGAGTGGATATGGTAGACAGAAACTGAAAAAAGCCCGTCGTATATATGTATATATATATATATATATATATATTGTTGTTATTTTCATTGAAATCAGAGGTATTTGAAATTTGACAGAGGTTGTTTCCCCTACCCCCTTTAAGCATCCTAATTGCAATGGAAAGTAAATTTTATGTAGCTTATCGTCCTGTAAAATTTTACATGAGAACACTTACTTTGTTTTTATGTATCTTCTATTCCTTTTTGTCCTATAGATGTACAGGCACACAGACACACAGGCGTTGAGCTTTATTATATAGATATATAAACATGTGCTATATCCAAGAGTTACAGAATGCAGTAGATACAATCTGGGCTACATATGTTTCATAGTGAGCAGAACTTCAGAAGTGGTAAACATCCAAGTGAAGTGTATACTACAGGCTACTCTTCAGACCAAAGGTATCTTGATTAAATGAAGTTTACTTTGTTGTCAGGAGAATTCTAATTGAACCCTCCATGTGTTAACATGGGCCTCCTAACGACAAAGTAAACTTCATTTAATCAAGATACCCTTGGCCTGAAGAGTAGCCTGTTGTATACACTTCACTTGGATATTTACCACTTCTGAGGTTCCACTCACAAAGAAACATATGTAGATCAGATTTTATCTGCTCCAATCCATAACTCTTGGATATTTATTTGCAGGCCTGGCAACCCTAGCTGCTAACTGTGGAATAGTAAATAGTATTTTTCAGTTTATCATATTTCAATACAGGAAAAAAAAATCCATAACCTTCCGCCCCAATGAACCATTATTGTTCCTGAGAGTTGTTTTTTTTATATTTTCTATGGATTACTTGAAGTTCACTTTCTGTGGACCTAGGAGTGACTGTGTGGTAAGTAGCTTGCTTACCAACCACATGGTTCTGGGTTCAGTCCCACTGCGTGGCACTTTGGGCAAGTGTCTTCTACTATAGCCTCGGGCCGACCAAAGCCTTGTGAGTGGATTTGGTAGACAGAAACTGAAAGAAGCCCGTCGTATATATATGTATATATATATGTGTGTGTGTGTGTGTGTGTGTGTGTCTGTGTTTGTCCCCCCAACATCACTTGACAACCAATGCTGGTGTGTTTACATCCCTGTAACTTAGCGGTTCGGCAAAAGAGAACAATAGAATAAGTACTAGGCATCCAAAGAATAAGTCCTGGGGTCGATTTGTTCGACTAAAGGTGGTGCTCCAGCATGGCCGCATTCAGATGATTGAAACAAGTAAAAGAGTATATCTATCATCATCATCATCATCATCATGTAATGTCCATGTTTCCTGTTGGCATGAATTGGATGGTTTGCCAAGGATCCAAAGAATCAAGGACTGTATATATTTTTTGGTGAATGTGTGGGTGAATGTGTGTATTTCAAGAGAGGGTGGATGAGTATATCCATATAGGCGCATGTATGTGGGTGTGTGGACACGCATGTGTTTGTATGGACTTGTGCACTTACGCAAATACTATGGACATTTTTACTCCGTTACCTTTACTCCCTCCCCTCACTTAGAGGTCATTCTAATAGCTCTTTTGTCTTAATAACGGTCAACCATACAGTAATTTCCCTTTGTTTAACGGTCATTTTTATAGCATTTTTTCAATGGCCAGATAACTGAAGAGATGGCGGCGTGGCTTTCCGCCCCGACATCCAAAACTTGGAGTTTTATCATGGCTACCGAATAATTGTCACAGATAAATTCCTCTATTTACATAATATCAAGGTCTCTTTCTTTCTTTTGTTGTCTTACCTTTTCTATCAATATATATATATATCATCATCATCATCATCATCGTTTAACGTCTGCTTTCCATGCTAGCATAGGTTGGACGATTTGACTGAGGACTGGTGAACCAGATGGCTACACCAGGCTCCAATCTGATTTGGCAGAGTTTCTACAGCTGGATGCCCTTCCTCACACCAACCACTCTGAGAGTGTACATACATACATACATATATATATATATATATATATATATATATATATATATATATATGGATCTAGTTTTTTTCATTCACAAAATATACATTTTGTATAAGACAGCAAAAAATCAGAAAATTGGCTATAATAATGTAGCAGTCCATTCAACACTGCTTTAAAGGTATGATGCCATGGAGAAAAAAATTAGGAGTAAAAAGTTACGGAGGTTTACAAATCGAAGAAACTGGGTATTTTTTAGCCAATAGCAAGACAGAAATTTTCTTTGTTTAGCAGAGCAGTGTCAACTTTAATGTTGTACCCTGTAAAATGTAGCGTCTGACCTGTTCATTGTAGGTTTGTAAATAAACAGAAATACCTAATAAAATCAATATGTGTTGTGTTCTTATATAATAGGCATAGGAGTGGCTGTGTGGTATGTAGCTTGCTTACCAGCCACATGATTCTGGGTTCAGTCCCACTATGTGGTACCTTGGGCAAATGTTTTCTACTATAGCCTCGGGCCGACCAGAGCCTTGTGAGTGGATTTGGTAGACGGAAACGGAAAGAAGCCCATCATATATATATGTATATATATATATGTATGTGTGTGTATTTGTTTGTGTGTCTATGTTTGTTCCCGCCAACATCGCTTGACTACCGATGCTGGTGTGTTTACGTCCCCGTAACTTAGTGGTTCGGCAAAAGCAAATGATAAAATAAGTACTAGGCTTACAAAGAATAAGTCTTGGGGTTGATTTGCTCGACTAAAGGCAGTGCTCCAGCATGGCTGCAGTCAAATGACTGAAACAAATAAAAGAGCAAAAGAGAGTATGTATCATCTGGATTTAGTCTTTCTCATTCATTGATTGTATTGTTTTTGTTTTTTTTATTTGTTATATTAATATATTTGTCTGCATGTATGCATATTTCAGTATTATGTATACCTGCCATGTATCTATGTACATCATTAATATATAAGTCAATGTGTGTGTGTGTGTGTGAAAAGGGGGCATCTGTCTCCAAAACTCCAAAGTTGAGTAAGTTTCATGCTTGGATTTGTAAACTACAATAAGAATAACACTGGTCAATAAAGAATTTGTCCCAAGGAAAAGAATAACTGTATGTTATGTGTTTTTGTGAAACGTTCTTAATTAGCATCTTTTATTATTAATGCTGAATTACTGATTATATTTACACTAATTAATGTTGGTAAAAATCACCTTAATTTGCAACAAAAATACTTTTAAAAAATAAAGGTAATAAGAAATGTTTTAAGAACCCAAATGTTGAAAAAGTCAATATTATGTTGGAAGAAATACACACACATACTCACACACACACACACACGCACACACACACACACACACACAAAGGCTTTTGACTTTTATTGTACCTCAACCAAATAAGAGTTCCTGTGCATGTGCTCTGAGAAAAGAAGAGACTCACTGAGAGACAGAAGAGAAGAAACTGAAGACTTAAATGCAAGAGATGGAGGATTATATTGTCACGGAAGAAGATTTATTGGTCAGACATCGTAAAGAGAAGAAAAATCTCCAAGCTCAGATCCAGAAGATCAAGCATTCTGTGCCAAAAGGGGACAAAAAGCGCAAGAAGGAAGCTACAGATGAGATTGCCAAACTTGAAGGGGAGTTGAAGAAGAAGCACGAAGAGGAATTAGCCAAGTTGGTGGCATCTTTAAATGAAAAAGAGTCGGTGGAGGAAGTTGGGAAAGGAATATCCAAACTAACCACTGATGGTAACGATAATGGACCAATAGAGGAAGTCCGAAAAATATCGAAAGCGCAAAAGCGTAGGGACAAAAAAGCTGCTGAAGAGAAGGAACGTGAGAGGAGACTAAAGGAGCAAGAATTGGAGAACCTCCATGGCGACCGTCATCTGGAGTCGGAGAAACTACGCAGAATCCTGGAAGACATGGACTTGTATCTACACGAGATTCCCTCAGATGGCAACTGCCTCTACAATGCTATTTGTCATCAGCTGGCCCTGAAAAACATTCAGACGTGCAACTACTCCACCCTTCGTACCCAGACTGCCAACTATATGCTGTCTCATGAGAATGATTTTTTGCCATTCATGACAACCAAGAATTCAGATTCACTCTGTACAAGTGAAGAATACCAGAAAATCTGTAAAGACATTGCTACAACGCCTGCCTGGGGTGGACAGATAGAGATAATGGCACTGTCCCATGTGTTACAAGTTCCAATCAAGGTGATTCAGGCAGAAGGTGAACCTGTGAAGGTTGGCCAAGAATACGACAAAGATGAAATCATTCTCACGTACCATCGGCACGCGTTTGGTCTCGGAGAACATTACAATTCAGTGAAACCACTAGCAGAGGCAGACAACCCAAGTGACAGCTTCTAACAAAGTCGAGATGTGGTGGTTTACATTCATCTCTGTCACAAGAAATCAAAAGAAAGGAGAGGAGAAAACCATAAAGTTAATGGCATTCGTGTGTTCCCCCCCACCTTTGCGATTTCCCATTTGGAATTAAGGATTTTTAAAATTTATATTGGCAGCGTTGACCAATATAAATAGTGTTGACCCCTTCTTTATTTCTCTAAATACAATGTTTATATACCAAAAATTTTATAACATTTTTCTGACATAATTTAAATATATACTTTAACCATGTAACACAAACCTTCTGTAGATTTTTCACTCTTGTTTATCTTTTATACATCCAACCACGTGCTTTCACATATCAACTTTCTCACATATATATATATATATATATATATATATATATATATATATATATATATATATATATACACCACATGTACTTTGGACGTTGGGTTTTGTGGAAGTTTTCTTCCTTAGAAGCTTCGTTGTCGTGACAATTAAAGCTAAAGAATGTAAAAGAAACGTGGAAATCGCGATGGAGTGTTTGTTATTCCTCATTTAAGAAATGCATGATTGTCACATAATTCTACCTCAGCCATTACTTCATACACACACATACCCAACTGTACTTTATGAGAGTCTGTGTTCGATTTACTCGGCGTGGATAACCAGCTAAATCGAGAGCAACCTTGGTATTTAATATATGTAATAATACAGTTATAAATATACCAGGGTACCATAAACTTAGCAAGTGCAGAAATATATTATTGTACTCCGAAATTATATAAAATAACACACAGCTATACTTCGTGTAAGTTTATGTTCGATATAACCGGCCTGGATAACCAGTCAAGTAGTGGGTCACTCTGGTAATTAATATGTATATAACAATACAATTATAGGCGGTTTTACGTTTGTCACAATAATATGTACCACCAGGGTGCCACCAAGCTTATTGAATGTAAGAAGGCTGTTTTTCCTGAGATGTATATTAAATAACACGCAGATGTCTGTAGTTCGTGTAAGTTTGTGCTCGATATAAACGGGTGTAGATAGCCAACCAAGTCAGGGGCCAACTTAGTATTTAAAATACTAACATATAGAAAAAGCACATAAAAATACTAATACACAGAAAGAAGCACAGAAAAATATGTAATATACTAATACACAGAAGTACAGAAAAATATGTAATATACTAGCATACAGAAAAATTAAAACAAAACACGCGGGTGAAATAAACATAAACAGCGGCACAGACAACAGTGGACCACAACACTGAGCGGTTGTCATGGTAACAAGCTGCTAATGCTACGCTGTCTGTTGATTACCCATATTTCCTAACTTTAATGCCAAATAACATCAGATTCTTTGATTCACGAGATAAATTGGTTGATCGTAATCAAAATTCAGAGTTGCATCGATGCACCAAAATTGAAAGCGATCTGAGCAAATTTAAGGGAGCTCATTTTGCGAATGAAAAAGACTAGATCCACACACACACACATGTATGTGTCTTAGTCGTCAGCTAATATTAATCCCCGGCAAAATGAGCAAGAGAGACAACTCTGGATATTTTGAAGGTCTTACTAGTTATCAACGAGGTAACTCGTCAAATATCCCTTATCCGTTATTCATGGACTGAAAGTTTTGCAGATTTTGAAGTATTTTTATATTTGCATCCATAAAATTGTACAGCTTGGGGATGGAATGCATATATAAACACAATACCTATTTATATTTCACAATATGGCTTATACATATACTCTGAATATAGTTTTATATAATTTTTTTTCTTTTTTTACTTTTTACATTATACCATCAGAAAGGTAAGCTATCAGTCTCCATCTACAATGTCATGCTTTGATTAAAAAGTTACTGTACACGCATTTTAGTTTTTACTTTACAGGTTTTATGTTTGGTCAATATAAAGATCTTCACCCTTGAACAAACAAAAAAAAATTAATAATAAACCAGTCTGCTGGGTGTTAACAAGAATGTAGAAAACGAATATGAACAAAGAAAAAAAAAAAAGATTGCACTAACGACCCGGGGGTTGGGGTAGACTTTCGGAAAATTCACAAGATCCAATATTTCCGTCATAACTTTGGGTAAAATGGATATATATTGATTGTTTTTTTTTACGGAATCCCACGTTTTTGGTTATGGAGGATCCGATTCTGAAAAAAAAAAAAAAAAATTCAAAAATCGTATTTTCAAAATTTCAATCTCCCTCACCACCCCCTCCATTTTTCATTAACCATACGGTTCCGAGTTCAGTCCCACTGCGTGGCACCTTGGGCAAGTGTCTTCTACTATAACCCAGGGCCGACCAAAGCGTTGTCAGTGAATTTGGTAGATGGAAATTGAAAGAAGCCCATCGTATACATACATACATACATATATATATATATATATATATATATATATATATATATATATATATATATATATATATATATATATATATATATATATATAATTTCATTAATATCAATTTAAAACCAGTGGCCTAGCATATTGAAAAAAATCTGAAGATTCAGAAAAATTGTATTACATACATATAAGAGGGATGACCACTAAGTGGACATCCATTATCACCATCAGTTGACAACCAATGCTGGTGTGTTTACGTCCCCGTAACCTAGCAGTTCGGCAAAAGTAAACCAATAGAATAAGCACTAGGCTTACAAAGAATAAGTCCTGGGGTCGATTTGCTCGACTAAAGGCGGTGCTCCAGCATGGCCGCAGTCAAATGACGGAAACAAGTAAAAGAAGGATTAAAGAATACCCCAGGCTTTCAAGCAGGCTAGCCACATGCTAGAAATAACAGCCAAATCTCACAAAACTGTGATTACATAAATGTAATCAATCTACTCACCTTTCTGCAAAGATTTTTTTTCAGAGTAATTTCCCACAGTAATATGACAAAGTAATTCATTTGGAATTAAAGTGGGGTTTTTTTTCTTTAATTTTAAAAAAAAACTTTTTTTCGTATTTCTATCAGTCTACGTGAGAGAATACGGAGATTAAGAATATGGACAAAATAAACACAAATTCAAATTCTAATTTCAAATATTTTATGAAAAACTCCGACTCAAAACTCCCCCCTCCCTGCCATCCCGCTGAACGGTTGTTTTGTCTATTTCACATGAATTACTTTGTCATATTGCTGCAGGAAATTAGTCTGAAAGAAATCTATGCAGAAAGGTGAGTAGCTTGATTACATTATGTTATTGCAGTTTTGTGAGATTTGGCTGTTATTTCTAGTATGTGACCAGCCTGTTTGAAGGCTTATGGGTATATATATATATATATATATATATATATATATATATATTTACTTTTTTACTTGTTTCAGTCATTTGCCTGTGGCCATGCTGGAGCACCGCCTTTAGTCGAACAAATCGACCCCAGGACTTATTCTTTGTAAGCCTAGTACTTATTCTATTGGTTTACTTTTGCCGAACCGCTAAGTTACAGGGACGTAAACACACCAGCATCGGTTGTTAGCGATGTTGGGGGGACAAACACAGACACACAAACATATACACACACATACATATATATATATATATATATATATATATATATATATATACATATACATATATACAACGGGCTTCTTTCAGTTTTCATCTACCAAATCCACTCACAAGGCTTTGGTCGGCCCGAGGCTATAGCAGAAAACACTTGCCCTAGGTATCATGCAGTGGGACTGAACCCGGAGCTATGTGGTTGGTAAGCAAGCTACTTACCATACAGCCACTCCTATCTCTCTCTCCCTCTCTCTCTCTCTCTCTCTCTCTCTCTATCTATCTATATATATATATATATATATATATATATATATATATATATATTATATATATATATATATATATATATATATATATATATATATATATATATTTATGTATATATACACACACATTTTTTTTTGTTGAAAAATTGAAATTTTACAAACAATTTTTTTCAGAATCGTAATCTTCGGATTTTTCTACGTATTTCGCAAAAAAAAAAAAAAAAAATAACAAACGGAAAAAGGGAAAAATGAAGAGGGTGTGGATGAAATTTTGAAAATGCGGTTTTTGAAATTTTTTTTCAGAATCGGATCCACCATAGCCAAAACCGTGGGATACCGTAAAAAAAAAATCAATATATATCCATTTTACCGAAAGTTATGACGGAAAAATCGGATCTTGTGAATTTTCCAAAAGTTCTCTCCCCACCCACTAGGTCGTTAGCACAAATTCTTTTTTTTCATATTCGTTTTCTACATACTTGTTAACACCCAGCAGGCTGATTTATTATTTTTTTGTTCACAGGTGAAGATCTTTATATTGACCTTATGTTTTATGTAAGATATAAAAGCAAAGCATTGAACATGATTGGTAAATAAAATGAAAACTAATGAGTTTATATTTTACTTGGCGGAGGTAAGGGATACGCACACCACTCGTTTTCGGCATAACCCTAACCCTAACTCTAAACCCTAACCCTAACCTTAAAAACCGGGTGTACATATTCTTTACCTTCGCCTTTTATTTTTACATAATGCACAAGTAATGACATTAGTCGTGTTACACTCATATTTGGAGGTGAAATTCAGATCTCAGAGGTAAAAATATAACATTTTGCACTTACTGTAACATTAAGAAAAAACAAAAAGAAACATGATCATTGCTTACAAACTTGTGTTATAACATTATGCAACAGCTGTACTTGATGGAATTTTCCCTGCATTTTGTGGAATTTTCCAATTGTGGTGAGTCATTTGAAATGCTTTCAGATTTTGGAGATTTTCAGTTTTGGGAATTTGAGACAAAAAGTGTTTTCAACCCAGCATATCAGCCATGGTAAATATCTTTATTAATCCTCTAAATTATATAATATGAAACTGTTTGACTTCAATCCTTAAAGCTAATGTTTTTACTAACAGAAGTACATAATGTAAATAACAATTTGAATAAAAAAAAAACTATGATGAATTAATTTAACAATAATAACCTCGCATACAAATCATATGTAGAAACTCAATAAAAAATTGTTATAGTATCATAGTACTTGAACAAAACAAGTATAATGACAAATCTAAACATATTTTGGTATTGTTAGAATAACTCCTCCTTTTCTTGTGAGATTGTGTCATTTAAAAAAAAAAATGCTCTTATTATCAATGATGAAAGACATGATTGTATGGTAAGAAGGTTGTTTCTTAACTTTATGGTTCTGGGTTCAGTCCCACTATGTGGTACCTTGGGTGAGTGTTTCCTGCTATAACCTCAGGCTAACTAAAGTCTTGTGAGTGGATTTGGTAGATGGAAACTGAAAGAAGCCCATCCTATATGTGTGTGTGTGTTTGTGTTAGCGTTGGTTCCCCACCACTGCTTGACAACTGGTGTTGATGTGTTTACATCCCTGTAACTTAGCGGTTCAGCAAAAGAGACCAATAGAATAAATACTAGGCTTTAAAACAAAAATAAGTACTGAGGTCGATTCACATGAGTGAAAATTCTTCAAGGTGGTGCCCCAGCATGGCCACAGTCAAATGACTGTAACAAGTAAAAGTTAAAAAGTAAAAGATCTTGGCTTATTACATCAAGAATGATAGTGTCCATTTTACTATTTAGATTTCCTGCAACAAATGTCCACATGTGCGTGTGTGCGTATGTGGTGACATGTCTTTCAGAAGTTGCCATCAACAGATACTATCAAAACCTGTATTTATGATATCTACAGTTTCAAGTTTGTCCCAGTTTGATTCCTATTATTTGAAGGTTGTCCTGGCTTGAGCCTAAGAAATTATGTAAGAGAGTTATAGACCAATTAATTTGGAACACAATTAGACTAGATGAGATGCAGTTAGGTTGTGTACTGGGGAGAAGTGCCACTGACGCTGAACAACTTTTGATAAACAAAGCTCTATTGTCTAAAGTGAAAAAACATCGTAGTAGCCTTGCAAAAATATGGCTTGATTATAGGAAGGTATTTAACTCAGTTCTCACTCATGGCTACTGAAGTGTTTACATTTGGCTAAAGTATCTACCACTTTTATTGCTGCCATCAAGAGGCTCACAAAATTCTGGGCATCACTTAGAACTGAAAGTGGAACAATCATCTCCAATGTTATGAATATTTCAAAGAGAATAGTCCAAGGATATAGTTTTTCTGTAATTCTCTTCATTTTGGCATTAAATCTATTATCATTCCTGCTACAAAAAAAACAACTCCATAGATGTTAAAACCCACAAGATACTGGTATCAACTGGAAACTTCCACAGAAACAGTGATATTGACAGGCTCTACCTAAGAAGAGATAAAGGAAGTAGTGGCTTGAGACAGCTTTTGAATGTCATATAGTTTCTTTCAGACTGTACTTGCTAAACAACAACAACAAAAATAAATACATTAACTCAGTGCTGAAAAATGAAGAGAACAGTATCCTATATGTTGGTAGTAAGATCCTCAGGAAGCACTCTCTTCCTGATGACCACCCACACAACCCCCCAAACAATGGACTAACATACCTTAATGAAGACCTGGATGCATAATGCTCAACATACCAAAGAAGTGCTGCATAGGTATGTTTCCTGAAGACTTGAAGAATACATTAATATGAAGCAAAGCCTCACTTGGACTTGTGACTGCTACATCACATCACACTTCAAAGGCTATGCTTTTACAATCCAAGAACAGGAGATTGCTATGAAATAGCTTATAAATAAAAGAGACAATGAAGCCTTTGGAGCTCTAAGATGCAATGAAAAATGTAGATTATGCCATATTTCTGGGGAAGCCATCACACACGTGATTAGCAGCTGCTTAAAATGCCATCAAGATTCCACCTCCTTATGCAAAAATAATATACAAGGCAATTCAGAGAAAGACTATCCTCAAATAAATATAGAGAATCTCCCTATTATTGAATACATACACAAACATCAACACAAGGAATACTAGCGGAACATCCCATCAAAACATCTGTCCAGTGTACACACAACAGGCCAAATATAGTTGTTTGGGACACATGAGAAAAAATATGTTCTGTCATAGAGGCCATGTGTCCTGCTGATGCGAACATCTCTCTGGAAATCAAAAAGAAAGAGAACAACTATGGACAACTATTTCAAAACCTCTAGATTATAAATTTACATTTATACCAATAATAATTGGCGTGCTTGATTTTGTGAGTAAATACTCAAGTTCCAATCTGGATAAGCTAGGATTTTCAGAAAAAGAAATCAACCAACTAACTTGCACATTACAAATACAGTCTGTAAGTGGAACAGTAAAATGTGCAAGACTTTGCTCAAGTTTAAAATGCAACATTGTCTTTGTATTCTACATTCTAATGATAGAGCTTTGTATCTTTGTTGGAAACCAGCTCCTTCCTCAGAAGAATTTTTAAATAATTAAAACCATACATACACACACACACATACATACGTACGTGCATGCATACATACATGAGAGAGAGAGAGAGTGTGTGTGTGTGTGTGTGTAATGCTTACTATAATTTCTTAGGCTCAAATCGAGACGACCATCATATTATAGGTAGCAAATTGGGACAAAATTCAAATTATAGATACTGATGCTATCTGTCAGTCGCCATTTTTCGGTGATGGGTCGTGATTTGAACTTACAATGCACGCAACTCAATCAATTCGAATATTTCCCTATTGTGGAGTGGTAGTTTTTAATCAATCGCAGAGTCGGAACAAAAACTGTGAGGCATTTCTTACTGACACTAACAACTCTACCAATTCATCACCTTAGCAAGGGACATAACTCTTTAATTTTGTTGAGTTAGATAATTACCGCAGTGTTTATTTAGTAGAAATTTACGCTAAACACAGATTTTTTTTAAAAATATAAATATTGTTTAGATTATTTAATCCATTTTACAAATTTTGTTATATATATATATATATATATATATATATATATATATATATATATATATATTTATTGAATAATTGTAACTGTAATAAGAAGCTGAAAAGTGAAATAAACAACCACTAACAACAAAAATAACTGCAGTAATAACTTTCATCTGAACACTCTTCACAACAAAATATAGTCGTTTCCTTTTATGTCTAATGACATTTCGCAAATAACTGCTGATCAATACTTCGGGTTTTAATTGTTAGAATACTATGTGATGACGAAATATTAAGGGAAGATCTCCTGATATATCTCCTGATATTGATGATAATAATAACATTGTCTAGCAGACTACCCAATGAGCAACGAGTTTAGTTAGAAACGTTTATTCATGACTTGGCTTGATGTCCGTTTTGACACACCTTCTGGAGTTGCTAACATACGCGCTTGCTTAATATTCGTGTCTAAATTTGGATTACCAACCACCAGAGTAAGGTAATCTTTTTTGCATACTTGCACCTCTGAACAGCTATTTTGCAACATGAGTGACCGTTGAGGAATATTTTAACTGAAAACAGGTAAGAATATTAAATTGATATTTCATTTATACTTTATTTTATATTTCATATTGGATTTTATCAATATTTATAAATGCTTGTTTAGAATTCTGTTAATTTAGTTCCATGTTCACACATCTCTGCTGGGAAATTTTTCAATATATTTTACATTATCACGTAATATCTGAGAACGACTGTTTGACCTACTAGAAATAGTGGCATAACTACAGGGTTTTACCCCCCAGACTTTGGGAGGTTATGACCTCCCAAAGTCTGGGGGGTAAAACCCTGTAGTTATGCCGAAATAGTAACCGAATCTCTCAAATCATGTGCTGTCTTTGGAAAAAAAAAGGGGGCTATGTTATATTAATGCAGATAAACTATAACTTTAAGACGAGCAGGTCACAGTTGGAATGGTTTACTGAATCAAGTCTAAAAAAAAAAAGACATTTTTTTTACTCATCTGTGTTATTTAAAGTATTGGCTATGTGCCAATTCAAGGAATAATTATTATATAAAGTATTGCGTCTTATCATGTTTGTTTAGTATTACCAAAACGAATAGTTACGTAATATATCAGTAAAAGTACTAAATTCTCTTTCCAAACTCCCATTAGAATGTATAGCATATTGTACAAATAACGGTAGATTGAGATGGTTACATTTTATTCGTAATGTCTTCGTTATTCTGAAAGAGAGAGAAAGAGAAATTTTGTTTTTATTTTCAGACGGAACTAGCGTTAAAGGAATGTCTATAGCGGGAGGGATTAACATGTTATTGCCAAGATTATTGATATGGTCAGTCTAAATACTCGGTCTGTGGCAACGCAAAAATGCTAATACAAAAAAAAAAAAAAATAATAATAATAATAATAATAAATATATAAAAATAACAGCGACAAAATTTGTTTCAAACACGGTGGTAGAAATTATAAGATGTTCATAAATTTACCTTTAGTTTCTGTGAATCAACTAAAAATAACCAGAAGGTAAACAAATTTAAATGTCATTTAAAATCATTCACACATTACATATATACACTCAAACTATATGATGAGCCTAGAAACCTCTATCTGTCGTCCAATATGCTAAGAGCAGCCAAATTTCCATTAGATTTCGCCCATATGTTTTAATTAAGTAAAAGATGCATTCGATCAGTGGTTCTCAACCATTTTTTTTACCTATGGACCCTTTTGATTCCTATTTTACTCGGAGCGGGGTCCTTCATAGACATTTGATGTCTAAAAACTCCTATTGCAGAGGAAAGTGTTTGAATATTTTGCCTTTTGTAGAAGAATAATCGGTTTATTCCCCTACCCCCAAATTTAAACAGAAAAACCTTATATGGACCCCGGTTGAGAGCCACTACATTAGTTAGTGTAGTGCTACATATTCCTAAAACACGAGATGGTCAAAGATGGAATGACTTTGATCGTAAGTTGTAGAATTGTAGAAATGGCTTTGACTGTCGAACGGTTAATAATATCTCATTCGGTACCTCATGAAGATTTTACTGTGGTTGACCACATAATACCAGTTAGAAATTGGTTTTATTCAGTCCAGTATATTCTCCTGCGGTCAACTGAGAAAAATCAATTTCTGTTAAAGACACGTCAGAATTTTTTTTTCTCTTTACTTGTTTTCATTTTCAAGTTTCATTGAATCTCTGATATAATTTCGAAGAAATACTGATGAGATCTGTGGATGAGTACAATCATTAGAACATCGGACAAAATTCTTTAGCCTTATTTGATTATTGGGATTTTCGCCCTGAATTCAAAATCCAGCTGAAGTCACGTTTTGCCTTTCAGCCTTCCTGAGACAATAAAATAAAATGCCAGTCAAATTTCGAGTCGATTTATATTCTTATAATGCACCCTAGATATGGATGAGATTATAACAACAAGGGGTAAAAAATAGTGGCTAAGTTGTAGTAAACTAATCCAGTTGAAATTAATTTATCATTTGAATCATCATTCTATAATTTAATAAAACTTATTAATTTCGTTAAATCGTGAATATTTCAGTTAAATCTAGTGTTATACATTGAAGTACTAAGTTTATAGGATGACTGCTTATATAATATATCTATATAGTATATAATATATAATAAATGACCAGTTATCTGCAAAACATTGTCATCAAATGTTTATTTTGGTCTTTAACTGAAAAACCACAATTGTTGAATTGTCAGTGGTTCTCAGACGGTACTCCATAGCATACTGATGCATTGCAAAAGGAATCCAGGCATGCTGAATATATATAAAATAAGTGTGGACATGGTTGTGTAGTTAAGAAGCTCACTTCTCAACCATGTGATTTCTTATTCAATCACACCGTGGGGCGTCTTGGGCAGGTATCTTCTATTGAGCCAACCAATGCCTTCTGAGTGAATTTAACCTTTAGCATTCAGATTATTCTGACAATTATATTCATATTCGTTCACATTGTTTTGAATTAATCATACTTTATCTTGTAGCTTCGAGAGTTGATTATTTATTTTTAGAATGACATTATAGGGTTGGTTTGAATATAAAACAGAATATTTGCATCTTGTAAGGCTAGTTGAAATGCTTAAGGGTTAATAGACAAAAACTATACAGATTCCAGTGTGTGTGTGTGTGTGTATTTGCATTCTGCACTTCGCTTTAAAAAGTTACAAATGGGGTTTGTTGACATTCACTGTCAACAAAACATTCACTAGTTCAATATTTTCAATAACGCATAGAATGAAAAATCCCTTACATGTAAAACAGGTAAGGGTTAGTGACTAGAAGGGAATTTAGCTGTGAAACAATTCCTCAGTAATCTGCATTCGTACAATCCAAGTCAACATAGAAAAATGGATGTAAAACAAATGAAAGTTATGGCTTTAGAAAATTTATATTTGAGTGTCTTGAAAAGCAGTTTTATTTGAAATTTCCATGCAAAGTGCACCAATAATTTTTATGGTTGATCTTCAGTGTGCCATAAAAAGTTCAAGAACCACTGTGTTCTGTGCAAGACACTACCCTTTTCTCTCATTCACTTCCTTAGCATGATGGCAAATATAAACAGAAAATTTGATAGCTGAGGTAAATGAAATTGACACAGAAAAAGAAATGAACTTATTTAGCAGAATGTCAGTCAAGTATTGATAATTACTTTCTTGTATGTTAAGCATTGATTCATCTCATGAGCTGGCCAACTTCTATAGATCACTAAATTGATAAAGTTTGATACAATTCTGATATGTTAGATGTTGATACAATTCTGATGGAGGGAAGAAATCAGATGTTTAGATATTCATACGTTTCCCCAGCATATTTAATGAGAAAAGCTTTGTAATAAAAAGGGTCATAAGAAATATAGGCATTTACAGTCAAATAGAATGCCCAAATCTACAACAAAATTGCTACAGTAGATTTGAGCTCAAGATGTTTTAACCTAGTTCAATACAGTATCTACTTCATTTTTCAGTTCTTGGAAAAGGCATTTCCATCACTTCTCTTCCTGTTCAAAAATATTGTGTCCCTGTAATAAATTAATTTGAATTAGTAAAATAGCAATATGATACTGATGCATTTTTTGTTCTTTTTTAAATTTGTTTTTGAAACATTTCACTTATATCTCTAATATTCTTGAGAGTGATGTAAAGACCACAACTTTGCATTTTTGTCTACTTAATATATAGGATATTACAAACATAAAAACCAATATTTCACACTTACATAATTAATCTTGTTGAATATAACATTGCAGGATTTTAACTTATTCTATATTTGAACTGCTGATTTGATGTTTAATCTAGAGTCTATTAAGGCACAAACAAGATTGAAAAGAAATCTACAAATGCTTGCAATTTTCCTAAGATAATGATAACAATGGTTGCAGATCTAATTGATGTTGTGAAACAAAGAATTGTCAGGATAAAACATTAGAGTTAATGACTATCAAACTTAGTGCATAAAAAAATCAGACATTTCATTCTTAATGACCTGATAATACATTTATATATGATTCATTTATAAATGAATTATTCTTTCTATTCCCAAGTAGACTGAAGATACTTTATCATTGTATATCTATGATAATGGGGGACCCTATAGAAAGACTACTTTAAGATGTGCTCAATAAATTTCATAAGGATTTCAGCACATTTAACATCCTTTCTTTTATTTTCATGGCTTAATCCTGAGGAGGAAGGGAGAAAGTTATCCTAAGAGTGGAAACCTGGTTTGAATGTTTGGACAGAATAGATTCTGCCAAAGTTGTTAGATGGTAGTGTTAAATTGAGTGATGAATTATGTGGATCAACCAAAAACAGGATCAATCCCTCTGATATATTTGTACACAGTTTCTGTCTAACGAATATTTCTCACAAGGCTTTAGTTGACTCAAAGTTATGCTCTAGCTATTGTACTGTGAAATTGAATCCAAAACCAGTTGTGAAGCAAACTTCTCAATAACATAGCCAAACCTGAATTACCTAGGTTATCTCACTGATGTTGGAGTAGTTGCAGTAAAGCACTAGAAATTACTGTAAAGAAGGAATGGAAAATGTTCTAGGAGTTGTAGCCAGTATGATGCAGTATGATTGTGAAAGATGTACATATACTGGAGAGAAATGAATCAATGGAATTGTAATGTTAACCGATATGAAAAGTAGAGGATGTGGGCTGAGTGTTGTTGCTGAGTATCAATTAAATTATGCCAGTGAGATGACTATATAGCTCGAGTGCAACTATACTGAAGTATGGCTAACATATCTGAGGTAGAGCTATTATTGCTATACATGTAAGCATGATAAAGTGTATCAAAATCAGGCCTTTTGTTTGATTGGCAAAGACCCAATCAGTAAAACACAACAACTGCAAACTCAGAAATTTGTTTCTTTCTTTTGCCTCTTTTACTACAACTATGATGATCTTTGTTCCTCTGAACAAGCCATATGGATATCTCTTCAATATAAGCAAATCTAATACTTCTTATTTTCTTCTCTCGATACTCCTACTGTGTTTCCACATTGTAGGGATATCAGGAGCCTGCATTGAACAATTTACTTTATTTTTCCCCCAGAGATACAATTTGATGCTTCCTGCATGTTTTCCCTTCAAACTACCTATAGATATTCAAGCCAAACAACCTCATCAATTTTCACCATCAGAGGAGGATGAACAGCTGCTCATGATATTGCTAATTTTACTCTGATTAACTGGTAACAAAAAGAAATTACAACCAGAAAGACTGGATCAATGGCTTTGTAATAAACTGATTTTGATGTGTTAGGATTTCGTTGCTAAGCAAACATTTCTTTAATTTGTCTCATACTAATGAATCTATGGGTTCTGTTTGCATCTAATTTGTCTATACTTTTGATATATTTTTGATATATTCATTAAAATTATGTTGAACATTTAAACAGTTTCCTAGATGACCAATACATTACATTATTTCATTTTATTTCTCTTAGTTTTAAGTTCAAATCATAGTGTGTTTAACTTTTTTTATCCCTCCAAAATTGTTGAAATACCAATAGTACCCTAAGATAAAAGGTAATAATAATAATATTCATGGATTCAATTAATTGTGAGCATCTTTTTTAATTGGCTTTCTGCTCATCAAATCTAATCAGCAAATCGGTATTAACAAAACTCAAAATTTAGTAAAAACTAGCAATGCATCCTGGCGTTGCCTGGATGTTAGGACTTACAGCCACATTGTATTATTTGTTCCTTTCTTATGGGCAGAATCAGCATTGGTGATATATAGTGAACTGGATTACTGGCTTAATGGAAGTTTTTGTTGGTTTAAAAGTGAAGTGGGAGGGTACAGTTTGCTTGGGTTTGCATTAAAGTGCCTTCTATTCTTCAGAGGGCTCTCAAACCATGTATTGTTTCATTGTATTAAAGGGGGTTAATATGAGTTTGCCCAGAAATCACATTTTCAAAATTTTAATTTTCCCCTGTCCCCTCTGCAATTTCTAAATTTGTAACTTTTTACAAATTTTTTTTATCCACTAGATTATGAATCTGGGAAATATATATCGTTTTTTAAAGTTTGATTTTTCTTAAAGAAACACTCAGTAACCCTTCCCCCACCTTGCCCACCCATCATTTAACTGCTTTCAAAAAGCTAAAATCTCCTAATGTTTCACTTTCTTCTGATATTTTGCACATGCGCAAAATTGTACTGCAATAGCAGACGTAAAAAATACCAGATCACCATCAGAAAACCTGATATGCTAGAAACAACAGGTAAACAACATTATTTCTGTAGAAACTTTCCTGCTTTCCAAAAAGCTAAAAGTTAAACATTGGGAGTTTGTAGCTTTTTGAAAGGGGTGAGGTGATGGGTGGATGTTTGGGAAAGAGATTTTAGTGTTTCTTTAAGAAAAAAGGAAGTAAGAAAATTCTTAAGTATTTGTACTCTCTGTTTTTTCTCTGTGGATTACCAAGAAATTTGGAAAAAAGTAAAAAGTGAAGAAACCTAATCTCCTGTATCGAAAACATGGGAATCAGAAGAAATTTAGGGAAAAAATAAGCGGGGTGCATAAATGTCACCTCAGACATGCTAGAAATAAGAGGTAAAGGACAGGGTTCTGGGGAAAACTTCCTTTTAAGTTTATATTGAAGAATCAGGTTTTTAAATACGCTCATCACAAACACAAACTACAGAATAGAAAAAGGTAATTTCAATTGGATTTGATCTGTAATTTTGTGCATATACACAGCAAAAAAATAACATAATTCGTACACAAATTTTACCTAGAGTGTGTGTGTGCCAGCCAGAGAAAGTTATTTTATAGCATTTCATTTGAAGCAGCAAAGTTGTCAACTTGATCATATGAGATCATATGATTGTTCGTTAAGTTCTGTAGAAAATTTTTATTTCTTTATCCTTTGAAGAGAGGAGAAAGTGAGAGCACATAGTGAAAGAGAGGAGAAAGTGAAAGATGTATGTACATGTATATGAAATGGATGTGAGTGAAGGAGTGTGTTGTCATGTATGTATTTTCTTGCATGTATGTGTAAGTGGCATTCATTTAATGTTGCAGAAATCATTTCTATGGTCACAGATTCTTCAGATGAAGTGGGACAGAGATGTGGAATTTTTTCTATCTCTGCACCTGAAGGAGTGCATGTGCTATATATACCTTCATTTAAGGCTGTTGGCTGTCATGCAAGTGTAGTGTCTTGAGATAATATATGTATATGTAATATGTGTAATACTTCTGTATAATATGTATTTACCTAATCCATGCTAACATGGAAAAAAAATATGTAAATGAACAAATAACATATGTAATGTATATTCTAGTATTTCTTTTATATGCATTCAGATTTAATTTTTGTAGAAAGACATTATATACTCAAAGATTACCTTAGAATAATTGTATTTTCTAAGTTGATATTCATAAAAAGAATGCTTATTTTATGGAAACTGTTTTCCTTTTTTTCAGATATTGGAATGAAGAAAAAATGTCTAGTATCCGAAGTGTTCCAAATTGTATTGTTCTGAAACAAAAACAGTTTATTTTCTACATGCCAAAAAGTTGGCCTGCATCTACTATTCGTATAGAGCCTGATCAAAAATGTACTACAATTCATTTTAGAACAGTCACAAAGGATGTGACCTCAAAAAAGAAACGTGACTTTTTATATTCTGTTAAAGATCAACTGAAAAATTTAGTAAAAAGGACAAATAATTTTGGTAATGTTGCTACTCTGCGCGAAACTGACATTAATCAGATGATCAAAAATTATTATAAATTTGTTGAAGCTTACTTGGAAAACTTGAAACATGCTAAGGATACTAAGCACCCACCTTCCAAAAATTCATATACAAGCATTCAGAAAACTAAAGATTTGTCTACTTTTGAAGAGATGATGAAGGAGACTCATGAAAGTGTAGCTTCTTTTTATGAATCCAAGAAAAATGTTCGTAGTCAAGTTTCTGCAAAATCTATCAGCACAGCTTCAGAGGATTTAAACAAAAATGAACCAAACCTCAATAAATTGGTATCCTGGGTGACTGTGAAGAAAGATTTAGATGAAGAGAAAACAGATGTGAAAAAAAAGCCTGTGATACGGAAAGATTTTATTTCACGGACAGCTGTTGAAAATAGGTCTCGTGCTTTAGTCAACAATCTGAAATTAGCTCAGTCAATTTCATCTAAAATAACTCGGATAGATGATTTAAACAAACACCTCATGATATACCCTGCGTCTCGGTCTATTGCAAAAAAGGTAAATTTAAATTACTGTGTTTTTGATGGCCTATAAGGTGCACATCTTATGTCAGAAAATTAGCCATCTTTTATAAATCTAAGGTCAGAGTTGGGTTTTTGGTAAGTGATAGTGCAAGATAGGGCCTGTCAAAACTGAAATACATTTTATAAACCCATGCAACTTATTAGCCATCAAATATTGTGGGTTTTCTTTTTTTTAACTTAAAATGAAAAAAAATAATGTTAGTGCTGATGAAAGAATATATTTTTATAAGTTTAGGTAAAATTAGACAGGATAACTTGGTGCATCAAGGCAGTTTAAGAAACATTGAAGATATGAGAGTTTTATTATAATTTTCACCAAAAAATATTGAATGAAAGTTTTTTTTTTTAAATTGTTTGATTAGAAAAAAAATTTTAATTGCTAACTAATTTCTGACAAAATATATTTTAATTATTTGTTATGCAAATTAGATAATCATGGATCAATGTTTATAGTGATTTTGTATAACAGTTTGCTTGAGCTAGCCAATGGCCCAGAGATTGATGATTTGACTCTTAGGACTAACTTTTTAATACGGTATTATATCTGGATATTAAATGTGTCTGTAAGTGTAGCATGAACCTACAGACAAGTTAAAACTATCAGCTGACTAGCTACAACCATCCTATCTTTTATTTTTGGCTATGCTATTTAAAAACAAATTAGAACTTATTTAACCCTTTAGCATTCAGATTACTCTGTCAAATTTAATGCTTATTTATTCAGTGTTTTGAATTAATCATGCATTATCTCATAGCTTTGAGATTTTAATGATGTGATTGTTTATTTTTACAATGACATTGTTGGGTTGGTGTAAGAGGACAGATCTGGCCAGTTTTCAAATAGTAACAGGTAGAATATTTGAGCTGGTTATGGCTAGTTTAAGTATGAAAGGGTTAAACTAGCCATATCAAGTCAAAATAGTCTATCTGTTTTATGTTCAAACTGGCCAGTTCCAGACCTTTAAACTTATCCTACAATGTCAATGTAAAAATAATCAATCACACCAAAATATATAATCTACAATATAGTTCAGACAATGTGAATCAATATGTATTACAATTGATAGAATAATCTGAATGCTAAAGCAAATTTATTGGTAGTTACCTTGAGCATTTTGGGTGACATCATAGAAACTCATAAACTGGTTTATTAAAATTTATTTGATTGATGGTTTTCAAATAGAATGTTGCCAGATTTTCCACAAACACAATCAT
This sequence comes from Octopus bimaculoides, assembly GCF_046866305.1. Lineage (NCBI taxonomy): Eukaryota > Metazoa > Mollusca > Cephalopoda > Octopoda > Octopodidae > Octopus > Octopus bimaculoides. The sequence continues at coordinate 94,867,267 of NC_142928.1, forward strand.
CATCATCATTGGTGATGGTGATGGTAATGATCATTATCGTTATTTAACATTCACTTTTCCATGCTGGCATGGATCAGATGGAATTAGTTGAGGTGGATTTTCTACAGCAGGATGCTCTTCCTGTTGACAGCTCTCACCAGTTTCAGAGCAAGTCATTATTTTCCCACAGTCAAATTTTCTCCATGGAAAACAGGAAATAAATGATATTGCTTGCATGATAGAGATGCTTGTTTAGAACCATCACGTGATATCAACATAAGGACATACGTGCGCACGCACACACACACACACACACACACACACACACACACACACACACATGCATGCACATACGCATATATATGACAAGTTGCTTTGAGTTTCTGTCTGCCAAATCCACTTACAAGGCTCTGGACATTCCAAGGCTGTAGTAGTAGACACTTGTCTATGCTGTGTAGTGGAGCTGAACTCAAAACTACATGGTTAGGAAGCAAGTTTCTTAACTACACAACCATGCTTGTACATTAAAGGTAAAATTAAAATCTATCTCTGCTACAAATAAAGTATGAAAAATTTTTCTAAATTCTTTAGATATGAATTAGTTCTGTTATGATTTTGTTTCATAGTATTTATGCAACAAAATAATTGTTTGAATCCATATTTTGTTGTAATATTCAAATATTTCATTGAAAATATATTTTTTAGCATTTAGTATTATTTTTTAAAAACATCCTCATATTTATGGCTGTGTGGCAAGAAGTTTGCTTTGTAATCACATGGTTTCAGATTCAGTCCCACTGCATGGCACCTTGGGCAAGTGTTTTCTATTATAGCTCCAGGCTGACCAAAGCCTTGTGAGTGGATTTGATAGACGGAAGCTGAAAGAAGTCCATTGTATTTGTGTATATAAATATATGTACATGTGTGTGTGTGTGTGTGCCTTGTATCTCCTTGCCTTGACATTTGTATGATAGTTCTAAAATGATTATTACTGTCATACAAGCAGTGTCATTCATTTCCTGCAAGAATATGTCTCACCATGAGGAAATAATACCTTGCTTAGAAACAGTTATGGGTGGGTGATGAGCTGTTGAAAATCTGCATCAGTAAACTCCAAGAAAACATGGAAAAATGGACATTAAAATGATTATGAATACTTAGTTTTAATCAGCATAGTAGAATATTTGTGAACTGTTACTTTGAGACACCTGCTCTCTACATACTGTGGTATGAAGAGGAATTCATTACAGACTGTTGAAATAACAAATGTACTTTTGGTGCACATCTCTTTTACCATTCCTTGCTGCCTACCATAAATTGCACTTCATACATTCGTCTTGTACTGTTATTAGTTATATTATGTGCTCAATTACATATTGCCCTTGCCAAAGAATCTTTGACTTCAATATCACTCTTTACTCTCTTTTACTCTTTTACTTGTTTCAGCCATGCTGGAGCACCGCCTTTAGTCAAGCAAATCGACCCCAGGACTTATTCTTTGTAAGCCTAGTACTTATTCTATCGGTCTCTTTTGCCGAACCGCTAAGTTACGGGGACGTAAACACACCAGCATCGGTTGTCAAGCGATGTTGTGGGGACAAACACACATATTTATACATATATACGACGGGCTTCTTTCAGTTTCCGTCTACCAAATCCACTCACAAGGCTTTGGTCGGCCCGAGGCTATAGTAGAAGACACTTGCCCAAGGTGCCACGCAGTGGGACTGAACCTGGAACCATGTGGTTGGTAAGCAAGCTACTTACCACACAGCCACTCCTGCGCCTGTTGATGTTAATGTTGTTATTGTCAGTACATTCAGTACAAGTGCAACATCGATTTTCTGGAGCCGGTTCCAGAACCTTTCTTGATTACTGATTTTTCCAAACGAAAGTAGTTACTTTAAATATTACAAATATTAAATTATTTATATGATTAATTAAAATACAGGTACCTGTACATTGGTATAAATGATACAAGCTGGACTGTGCAAAGGACTGTGAAACAGGGCTGCTCAGTAAACTAGCCTGTCAGCTACAGGAATTTGAAGATCCCACTTGTAAATTAATGTGGATTATAAGAGGTTCTAGACCATCAGTGTCTAGAAAGCTTTCTAGACAGTGATGGTCTAGAACCTCTTATAATACACACACACACACACACACGCACACAAAAGTGGATGTATACAGTGTGTCAAAACAGGTGTTGGTAATAAGAACAAAAGAGTTGGCACTCCGTCGCTTACGACGTCCAGGGTTCCAGTCGATCCAATCAACGGAACAGCCAGCTCGTGAAATTAACATGCAAGTGGCTGAGCACTCCACAGACACGTGTACCCTTAACGTAGTTCTCGGGGATATTCAGCGTGACACAGTGTGACAAGGCTGACCCTTTGAATTACAGGCACAACAGAAACAGGAAGTAAGAGTGAGAGAAAGTTGTAGTGGAAGAGTACAGCAGGGTTCGCCACCATCCTCTGCCGGAGCCTTGTGGAGCTTTAGGTGTTTTCGCTCAATAAACACTCACAACACCCAGTCTGGGAATCGAAACCGCGATCCTATGACCGTGAGTCCGCTGCCCTAACCACTGGGCCATTGCGCCTCCACAATAACAGGAACAAAATAACAACAATAAACAGCATATAAATAAATCCAATTACATCAGCCTCTTAGTCTCTGCAGTTTTACCTTGGTAGTGATGGTAGGTTTGAATGGTGATATGTGCAGTTTGTAACTGGTTCCCTTCGGTACTTTTAGGTACAGTCCCACAGTTGTTGCCACACACACACACACACACACACACACACACACAGAGGCTGGGTGAGAGAGAGAGAGAGAATGAGTTCGTATGTTTAAGTTCTTTTAGGTTCTGTTTCTGTGTAAGTTTGTGTTGTTTAGATCCAGGCCAATCCTGATTGCAGCTGAAGACATTTGATCTAAGGTGGCATTCCTGCCATAGTCATTACATCTTTTACCCTTTTCTTTTTTCAGGCACAATATATCTAGGATGATAATGTCCAATGTATTCTCCTTTCTTTAAGATTTGGTTACTATTTCTAACTGATCAAGTGGTTGTATTGTGTAGCTGTGTTTGTCTCTTGTACCTGTAAGAGAGTGTCTGTGTATCTGGATGTGTGTAGCTGTATGTGCATGTGTGTGTGTCTGTGGAGATGTAGCAGTGTGTGAGTGGAGAAGTAGCTGTGTGTGAGGGAATATAACTATGTATTGGGAGGTGTAGCTGTGTGCATGTGCGTGTGTGTAGCTGTGTGCATGTGTGTGTGTGTGTGTGTACACGAATGTGTGTGGTTGTATTTTTGTTCCTATTTAACTTCAGGTCAGTCCTGAGTCAATTTAGCTCCATTATAATAAAGATTAGAAACACTAGAGAAATAGGTTAATGTCAGTCAGTTCAAACCACTTTGAAATTAGGCAAGTTTGGTTATGACAAGGCGTAATAAGTAAAAAGTTTCAGACTCAGGCATGTTAACAGAGTAGTAATAGTTAATATCCAATGGTAGTGCAAAAATAAAAAAATTTAAAAAATAAATTAATAGGTGCAGGTGTGGCTGTGTGGTAAGAAGCTTGCTTCCCAACCACGCGGTTCCAGGTTCAATTCCATTGTGTGGCATCTTGGTCAAGTGTCTTTTATTACATCACTCCAACTCAAGCCTCATGAATGAATTCAGTAGACAGAAACTGAAAGAAGCTCATCGTGTGTGTGTATTTATATATATATATATATATATATATATATATATATATATATATATATATATATTCTTTTACTGACTGTGACCATACTGGAGCACTGCCTCGAAGAGATTTTTTAGATGAACAAATCAACCCCAGGACTTATTTTTTAAGGCCTAGTACTTATTCTATTGGTCTCTTTCATCGAACCGCTAAGCTATGGGGAATAAAGACACCAGCACTGGTTGTCAAGCAGTGATAAGGGATGGGGGGGGGGACAAAGAAAGACACACACACACACACACACACAATGGGATTCTTTCAGTTTCCATCTGCCAAATTCACTTAAAGCTTTGGTCGGCCTGAGGCTATAGTAGAAGACACTTGCTCAAGGTGCTATGCAGTGGGACTGAGCTCAGAACCATGTGGTTGGGAAGCAAACTTTTTACCATACAGCCATGCCTGCACCTATATATGTATGTGTGTATATATATATATATATATATATATATATATTTATGCGTGTGTGTGTTGGTGTTAGTCCCCACCACCACTTGTAAACTATGTTGGTGTGTTTACGTAACTTGACAGTTCAGCAAAAGAGATCAATGGAATAAGTATTAGGCTTAAAAAAGTAAATTCTGGGGTCGATTTGTTTGACTACAACCCTTCAAGGTGGTGCCTCAGTATGGCCGGAGTCAAATGACTGAAATGAGTTAAAGGTCAAGACAAGTGGATGAGAAAGTGAATGCAATGAATGGAACATATAAATAATGTGGTTTGAGAAGGAGGAAGACTGGGAGGTAGCATGGGGTATGAGTTACTTAGGAAAAGAGGTGGCTGGTGTGAGAGATGGTAGAAGAAAGTACTGGCAGGGCGAAGGGAGTTATCCAATTACTCTTGAGTTAAGAGTTTCGGATATATAAATACATTTGTGCTACTTTAGTCTGCTACTGTATCTGTAGTCTATGCTGTGAAATTACCTAATCTGCGTTGGGTTAAGGGTTAGGATTTTGGGTTAGACAGAAAGCTAAAGTGTAAATGGCCAGTTAGAATACAAGCTAAAGTTACATAAATATGATTGTAAGCCTCTCTCTCTCTTTCACACACACACTTAGCTCTCTTGTAATAAGGACTGCAGTTTTTTTATTAGTCGTACTGCCACTATTGTTGTTGTTACTTTTAATGATAGTACTTACTATTGTCTTGTTATTTACATTAACTTTACTTTTATTGTAGCTCTTACCACTTTCATTGACGTTATTATTTAGGATGTTATTGTCTTTATGTGTGTAAATATTTCTCTCACTCTTGTTTGACAGAGCAATGTGACTACTGTCATTCTAGAAGTCTACTAAGGTATTACTATTTACTTAACCATTTCCAAAATTGTTACTTACTTTCTTTCTATATTGTAATGGTGCTACTAAATTTCAACTGCTGCCCAAATGTAGTGAAGGGACATAACTAAACATAATCTCACTAATTTTTTACATTAGCAGAAGATCACACAAATAAAATGAAGATGAAATACCTCTAAGGATTTTGCCCATCGTACTAATGAGTCTACCACCTCGCCGCCTTAATGATAATAATAATAATGATAATAATAATAATAATAATAATAATAATAATGATTTCTTTATTGATTGCAAATGGTTTACATTAAGAAAAACAATATGAATAATAATAATATTAATAATAATAATAATTTGAAAATATTGTCAAAAAATGTATGAGAATAAAATTAATAATTGTGGTATTAGATATTAAAAAACAAACATGAACATTAATATATCTTTACATATCCTCTGTTCACAAAATAAAAAGCTTTATGTACAGTATATATTCTGTAAAAGACACTTTTAATATCATAGCACAACTTAAACAGTTGCACAACCTTCTTTTGATACTCTAACGCATCTTATATAACACCTTATTGTACAGAATCACCTCTCAACACAGCAAAAGCTTTCACAGTAATCACAACAAACAAAGGCAACAGTAAAAATGAAGTTGAAACAACAAAACAGGTCCAGGTGAAAACATGGAATATTTGAAGTGTTGGATCTGTAAGTTGAACTCAGGTGTTTGACTTAGCTACCTGCAGGTCATACGTGTGCTTGTGTTGGAGGTCTGACTGAGCCTATATAGTATTGTATATTGTTAGCAATAGCAAAAAACAAGCATCATGATACAGTTAATGAAGTGTAAAAACCAAACACCTTGTAAAACAATACTGTATACACCTGTGAAACACAGATGTGCACTTGATAACATAGTGAAAATTTATATTTGGAAACATTGAAACAGTAACATTTATCATGTAGTGGCGCGAAATTATAGCCGCCATTGAGGAAGTACAATTCTGCGCATGCGCAAGGGACTTCACCACCGGAAGCCCCTCGAGTTGCGCATGCATAGTAAAACTCGTACTTAAAGTGTGAGTTTCATTTTCTCAGCGAGTTGAGGACAGACCTTCTACGTGACAACTCCTCGCTCCTCAACGAAGCACTCTTCACCTCGATGCCTTCGATGGTGATAGCTACTTGCTTCTCTAGCAGGCATCAAGGAAGCCCTTAACCTTCCAACACCAAATTACAACTTAATCAGCGGCTGCTAAAGCTGAATGACAGGAATTGTGAAACCAAGCATCATCAGAAAAATAAAAACTTATTTTTATTATGTTGTAAAATTGTTCTAATGTCTCTTCATATATAATACTGTTGAAAGGTGATAGAGAGAGACTAAAGTCTCTATGACAACTATCAAATTTTACAATCATAATGATAATGGCAGTGATGACAACAATGATATTATTTGTTTTATAGGCTGGTGCTGTGCAAGTATTATTACGGTTGTCACAGTCTGAGGTACCAAGTGTTAGGTCACGTGCTTATGAAGCTCTGAGTCTTGTAGGCTATGTTTCTCCTCCTAAAGGAAGAGGCATCAGAATATTGTCAATAGACGGTGGTGGAACGAGGTAAGCTTTTAATTCATTATTTTTATTATCTTTAGTTTCCCAGTTCTTTCTTATCATTTTGCAATTGTAACAGGATGTTTTTTTCTTATGTGTTGGAACATAATTTATTTGTTCCATGAATAGGGAAGGTGTTCATGCAATACAACGAATGGAAATGATCAGATGAAACAATGCAATATGATGTGTAGGGAAAGTCTCTGTTAGCAACTTGAGCACACTACCTCATGATTGTGAGCCTGACATTCTAACCACTGAGCCATGCGCCTTCACATAAAAAACATGAAAGATGGTCATGAGAAAGTGCAAGGATATTTTGTCGTTGCTTGGCATCTAAGTGGTGTGTGGAATGAAGGAGAGTTTGTCTATGTTCAAGGAATTGAATGAATTAAATCAAAAGTCTCATCTTGTGAAAAGTTTAAAAAAAAAGTTTGAGGTTTCATGGTGGTGGTGGGGCGGGGAGGTGCAAGTGTGGCCATGTGGTAAGATGTTTGCCTCTCAACCACATGGTTCCAGGTTCAGGTCCACTGCCTGGCACTTTGGGCAAGTGTTTTTCACAATAGCTCTGGGCCCAAATAAAGCCTTGTGAGTAGGTTTGGTACGCAGAAACTGAAAGAAGCCTGTTGTGTGTGTACATATATGTGTGTGTGCATGTGTTCATGTTCTTGTTGTTATTTGTTTTCCACCGCTTCTTGACAGCCAGTGTTGGTTTGTTTACATCTCCACAACTTAGCAGTTTGGTTAAAAGAGACTGATAGAATAAGTGCCAGGCTTAGAAAAAAAGTATTGGAATCAATTTGTTCTCTTAAACCCTTTGGGGTTGTGCCCCAGCATGGCCACATTTTAATGATTGAAATAAGTAAAAGACTGAAGATATGCTAGTTTGAAAAATAGAAAATGAAGTTAAGGGATTTTATTCTAATTACTGATACAAACCCAGAAATTTCAAAGCTGTTTGAACCAGCCATAATTTCTTTACCAACTATGTGATTTGTGAAAACAGCTTTTTCTTCCATTGGTGATATGTATTCAGTGAGTAGGGAAATAGGCTGTGTGTTAATGTATTTAGCATTATCTAATTGTAATTGAATCAATCTCTGGAAATAAATTATGATGCCTTGAGTGTTTTTTTATAGATGCAGGCATGACTGTGTAGTAAGAAGTTTGCTTTCCAACCACATAGTTCTGGGTTCAGTCCTACCGCATCGTACCTTGGGCATGTGTCTTCAACTATAGTCTTGGGCTGACCAAAGCCTTGTGACTGGATTTAATAGGTGGAAGCTGATAGAAGCCTGTTGTATGTGTGTGTGTGCGTCCCACCACTGCTTGATGACTGGTGCTGTTGTGTTTACATCTCTGTAACTTAGTGGTTTGGCAAAAGAGACCAATAGAATAAGTGCCAGGCTTAAAAAAAGAAAAATGTACTGGGGTTGATTCATTTGACTAAAAATTCTTCAAGGCAGTGCCCCAGCATGGCCACAGTCTAAAAGATAAGACACCCAGAACACAGGAGCCAGTGAACCTGTGAGCTCTTTGTTGCATTAACTTATTTTTAGTAGTTTGAATTAAAATTATTCTTGAACATTGATTTAGCATTTTATTAAGTTGACACTGGGTGGGCCATGGATGATATAAAATATTATTGTGGACCATGGCAGGAAAGAGGTCACACACCAACTGCTCTTGAATATGTAGAGAAACCATTATTATTGTTGATCAAAAGAAAACAAAACCCGAAAAAAAAAGGTTCTTGAAAAATAAGACACTGTGGCTGTGAGTTCAAACTGTACTTCAATCACTTTATTGTGTGTGTAACCATGGTGCATTTACCTTTGTCAGAATGGGTAACAGTCAGTTAGCCTTATGTCTTGCAAACAACTCGCACATGCAAGTGCTACCAGTCGAGAACTCCGCATACCTGAAGCCAGCAAGTGTATGGGGTCATCAGGAGAGAATGCGCACCGTTTCGGGGCCTACCTCTCGACGGCATCAGTGCGCACCGGCCCCCTCACTGATATGAGGCCCCGCTTGCTAGATCAACTGGTTATTAAAAACAAAGCTCAATATTTCTCTAGCCATCGCTCATCGTCTCTTTTTAACCAAATCCAGTGGCTAGCCTTCTCCACTGTAGTTTGGATATCACTCATGGAGGTATTTACCTTACGATGAGTTAGGCCAAACGATAACAGCAGCCGTTTATTTAACTCAAGTCAACCTCGATCAAGTTAATCTATGATCAAGAGCATCCCTGCTATGATCCCCCACTATTTTTTTTCGTTATAATATATCTAAGACTACATTATCCATCTCTTTAATATTTTAAGATAGCTGAATGAATTGGGAGAAATTTGGCTGCTTTTTCTAACAGGCTGGGAAGCCATATATATGTTCACTGGTTTCCTTGTAGTTGAGTGGTTAGGAATAGAGATGGTTGTATGGACACAGTCCTTGGGCATCTTCTTCATAGGGCCCTATCAGAAGCAACTGTCATTACATTTTCTGGCTGGATTCCTAAGCATTACAAAATAAGACTATGGATATTATCCGACCAACTCATTCTTCCTCAATTCTTTTGTCTCCTACCAGTTAGCTTGACTTGAAGAATTCTTCCTGTGATTCTTTCTTGTGGCTTTCTAATCACATGCCCATCATACCAGAACTGTGTCCTCTTGATGTGGAGAAGTAGTGGCTGAACCTAGAATAACATTAATGTAGAGACACTAGTACTTGACTGGCACTTTATTTTATTGACCCTGAAAGGATTGAAAGGCAAAATTGACTTTGGTGAGATTTGAACTGAGAAAGTAAAGGGCTGAAACAAATACTGCAAGACACTATTTTTAGACCCCGCTTTAAGTTGCTTGTATTCGCAATTGTACTCATTTGGTCATTACTCAACATTCAGTGTCCATAAGTGAGGAGAGGTCAGATATACAACATTAATAATAATTATTCCCACAAAAACCATCCTATTATTGCTAATACAAAAGGCAGTGAGCTGGCAGAATCATTATCACTGTCTTTACGTTCTGGGTTCAAATTCCGCCGAGATCAACTTTGCCTTTCATCCTTTCACAGTTGATGAAATAAGTACCAGCCAAGCACTGGGGTGAATGTAATCTACTACACCGCTTCCCCAAAATTTCAGGCCTTGTGGCTATTATTGAAAGGATTATTGCCAATACAGAAAAATGAAATCATTGAAGCATGCTTATTGTTAATTGTCTTTTCTCTTTCAGAGGTGTAATTGCCCTTGAAACATTATGTAAGTTACAAGAAGCTTGTAAAACAGATCTGTGGAAACTATTCGACTATGTTTGTGGTGTTAGTACCGGGGCTCTAATGCTTGGGTTGATAATCCTTTATCGGATTCCACCTGATGAATGCTGTAAGTTGTACAAAAAACTTAGTCAAAGTATGTTTACACGGAACAAATTTGTTGGAACTGGACACCTCATGTGGAGCCATGCTTTCTATGATACAAAAGTCTGGGAAGATATCCTAAGGTGAATTTGATTTTTTTAGAGTTACTAAGCTTTTAAGTGTATAACTTTTTAGTTGTGTTATATTTATTGTATTGTAATTGTGTTTCTTTTACATACCTGAAACTATTTTAAATAAGACAGTTTTCAAATAATGATTTCTTTGCAAGACACAAGACATTTACTTTTTTTTTATATACTCACATGTTGCTGTTGAATTGGAGGAGATTGTACAGTAACACACACACACACATGCATGCATGCACACACATACACACTCAATATATGCATACATACATGCATACATACATACACACATACATACATACACACATACATACACACACACATACACACACACATACACACACACACACATACATACATACATACATACATACATACATACAAACAGACATGTATATATGCATATGTGTGTGTGTTACCTGAAAATCCTGTGCACTCACAGGTGAAAATCAGAGTAGCAAGACACTGACTTGACCAAAATCAAATGTTATTAATATCTACTATGCTATTAAGTGCTCTTTTTTTTCTGACAGTTAACATAAAATAGATACATAAATATAATACTTCACATCAACTTACATCATAACCTCCACCTTCACCACAACAACCTATGTCATAACTTCAACCTACACTGTAACTTCAAACTATACATCAGTTTCACCTATACCACAATTTCAACAGTAATTGTAAGGGATCATTATTTGTAAACAATTGTCCTCTGGAAGTAACTGTGCAGAAGGCAATCCACTTTCATTCCTTGATGATTTGGTCTAAACATGCTTGGCAAACTTTATTCCAAAATTTAATGTTTCTATATTTTATGTCTTCATGAAGCACTCTATTATATTAAATCAATATGTTTATCCATTTAAGGAATCATGCCGGTGATACTGTTATGTCAAAGTTTTCTCAAAAACCTGATTGTCCAAAAGTAAGTAACAGTTTCTTCATTTTATATGTACCATATTTACATGTAGATGAGTCATACTCATGTTAAAAGTTGCACCACTAATCTAGTGTTAAATTTTGGTCCAAAATTATTTCCCTTCATAGTTTTAGCTTTACCTTGTGTATAAGACACACTCCAGTTGTTCCCAGTTAAGACCAAGTATAAAATATTGTGAGTTATACACATATAAATATGGGTGTATCTTATTTTTTTTTAACTAAGACTTATAATGTATTTTAAAAACATGACAAATGTTACTTGCCACTAGGACCCATAGGAAAGTAATTTGGTTGCTACATTGGTCCAGAATCTGAAAAACCACAGAGGCGCCTGAAACTATCTGCTGAAACCCACTTTAATCTGAAGAAAAAAATAGCTTACAGAACTTTTGAATTTTGAGTGGAGACCCCACACTTCTGCCAGAAACCAACAACAGTGTTTTGCTTTGCAAAATTCTGTTAGAGGCCCTGTTCATAACATTTGTAATAACATAAAGAAATGGTATACCTAACATGATAATATTTTAATATATCACTAATTGGTAGAAATGTTGGAATGTCGAACAAATCTTTTTGTGATCTTTAATTACAACCTTCTATGACTTGATTTTGAATCCTACTGAGGTAAACTTTACTGTGGCCATGCTGTGGCACTGTCATTATTATTATTCTTTTTTTGTTATTAGGTTTAAATGCTTATCAGTATTATGTAAGTAGACAGATACATACATTGTTGGCAAAAGGGAAAATAAGTATTCAAATATGCTGGCTTACATTGTGGAATTTTCATGGGTCCTGCTAGTTATCATCATCATCATTATTTAATGTCCATTTTCCATGCTGGCATGAGTTGGACAGTTTGACAGGAGCTGGTTAGCTGAAAAGCTACCTGGGCTCCATGTTTGTTTTGGCATGGTTTCTATGGTTGGATGCCCTTTCTAACACCAACCACTTTATCGAGTATACAGGGTACTTTTATGCAGCTCTGGCACAGGTGTCTTTATGTGGCACTGGCATAGGTGCTTTTTTCATGGCACCAGCAACCATGAGTCCATAAGATTAGGATCACTTGGCCAAAGAGGGATGCAGTGGACATGCCTGAATGCAAGTGACAGTCACGATTTTACTTAGCTTGATGTGTCTTCTCTAGTACAGCAAACCACCAGAAGTCTCAATCCCTTGTCACCCTCTCTGTGAGGTCTCTGGGATCAGCAAAATAGTTCCATAGTAGTGAGGTTGATTCAATCAGTTATATCCTTAACTCTTATAAATTTATGGCCTTGTGCCAGAGTAAGAGTCATTATTGATTTTGATGTAAGACCAGAAAGTTTGAGATTTGGGGGCAGAACCATTAGCATGCCAGGCAAAATTCTTAGCAGCATTTAGTCCATCTCTATGTTCTGAGTTCAAATTCTATTAAGGGGTTGATAAAATAAGTACCAGTTGAGCACTGGGGTCGATGTAATCAACTTATCTCATCCCCTGAAATTACTGACTTTGTGCCAAAATTTGAAATCAACATTGGTTTCAAATTTCAAATTGAAGAGAAAAAAAACTAAAAAAAAAAAAATGAAGGGATTATTCCAGTACTCAACAGGTACTTATTTTAACCACCTCCAAAAGGATGAAAGACAAGTCGACCTCTGTGGAATTTGAACATAAAGAGCTAGAAGAAATGCTGCCAAACATTTTGCCAGTTTGCTGCCTTAAGAGTTTTTAATAATGAAATACAATTGGGACATATTTTCTGTTTTAGATGTCTGCTTTATCATGTGTTGTTAATATGGCAAAAATGAAGAACTATGTATTTCGAACTTATAACCTACCATCGGGAGTGTACTCTCAGTACCCTGGAAGTTGTAAATATCAATTATGGGAAGCTATTCGAGCATCATCTGCTGCTCCTGGTTACTATACAGAATTTCAGTTGGATGATTTAATTCATCAAGTAAGTAATATCTATTAATTAATTTCTCTGTTTAAACCTTGAAACTACTACTGCTGCTGCCATCAGCACTGCTTTTGTTACTGTGGTTGTTGTTGTTACTTTCATACTTCCTGTTTTATATCCTGTAAGGCCACATCCAAACAATAGGCCTAGTGTGCTGTAGGTAAGATGTTACTTGATTGACAGCACTCTCCATAGTATGCTATCTGTTCCTTATTATTATTATTATTATTATTATTATTATCATTAGCACACCAGGCAAAATGCTTTGTAGCATTTCATCTGTCTTCGCATTCTGAGTTCAAATTCTGCTGTGGCTCACTTTGCCTTTCATCCTTTTGGGGTCAATAAAATAAATACCAGTTGAATCCTGGAGTCAATGTAATCGACTTAGTCCTCCCGCCAAATTACTGGCCTTGTGCCAAAATTTGAAATCATCATCATTATCATTATGATTATTATTAGGAAGGTGGGGAGATGGCAAAATGATTAGCATGCTGGATAAAATGCTTAATGGTAATTTGGCCATCTTTGTTCTGTGTTCAAATTCCACTGAGATTGACTTTGCCTCTCATCCTTTCCGGGTCAATAAGTACCAGTTAAACATTGGGGTCAATGTAATCAACTAGCCTTCTCTTCACAAAATTTCAGGCCTTGTGCTTATTGTAGAAAGGATTATTGGTAAGGTGGCAAGCTGTAAGAATTATTAAGCAAGCTAGACAAAATGCTGCTAAGCATTTTGTTCATCTTTACATTCAGAGTTCAAATTCCGCAGCGCTTGACTTTTGCTTTCCATCCTTTCAAGATTGATAAAATAAATATTAGTTGAGTGGTGGGAGTGGGGGGGTGTCAATATAATTGACTAGCACCTCGCCCAACCACAAATTTCAGGCTTTGTGTCTATAGTAAAAAACTATAATTATTATTAAAATATGTAGTCTGTTACAAGACTTTCACATTGTTCATGGGTAAGATACTTGATTTCATATGTGTTAGGTTTTATATGTAAAAACAGCCTGGACTGAAAAATAGGTGCAACATGTTTAGACTATTACTATCTATATTTGCAAACTCTGCATGGCTGGGTGTGTAAATCAGATGAAAAGTTAGCTAAACCTCCCATGTGCTAAATATTTGGCTCACTGCCAGTTAGTAGGCAGTAATCAACTACTGTATAGTGGAAGGTGGAATTTGGTTCCAAACCTGACTGAAACGTGACACATTCAGAAGAGTTAATTGAGATTTACTTAACAACCACAACAGATATATTCCTGTATTTTAAATTTCATCACAACATTCCAGATGGCATGAAATATTTTACTTATAAAAATCATTTGATAAAATTAATTTCTACTTGCTCTAAATTTTTTAAATATAAATATTGCTCATGATTCAATGAGATATAATCCTATTTTCACTTTGTTTTTAATGCTATTTTTATTAGGATGGAGGCTTATTGACCAATAACCCAACTGCTTTAGCTATTCATGAATGTCGATTATTGTGGCCAGATACTCCCCTTCAATGTGTAGTCTCTGTTGGCAATGGAAGATATGAACCAAATTTAGAAATGAACACCAATAAAAGTAGCCTCAAAGAGAAAGTTGTTAAAATATTAGACAGTGCAACTGATACAGAAGGTAATTAATGTCTTATCATTATATTAATATTTTTCTTTTATAATGATTCATTGATATCAATGTTTTTCTATAGCTGCTTTTTTTAATAATTCTATAGAACAGTTCTATATTTAAGAGATGAGGAATTATGTAGATTATTTACATTTGACGGATATTTGTCCTCATCTTGTTTATTGTTAACACAATGTTTCAGCTGATATATCCTCCAACCTTCATCAAGTGTCTTGGGGAAATTTCGAACCTGGGTTCTCATTCCTAAGGTATTTTTTGTTGTTATTATTATTGTTCAGTAGTTTTATTTTTATAACGTGCTTTCACTTCACTACCGAGCGCAGCTATGTGTGCCTTAGGTATGTGCTGTGGTTTGCTCTTATGGTTACTGTATTGAAAGTGTTTTGCGTAGGATGTGTGCAGTGCCCAGTAGTGCAATTTTCTGTATGTTATATATATTTGTAAGTATTATTATTATTATTATTATTATTATTATTATTGTTCAGGTCACTGCCTGAAATCGAACTTGGAATCTTGGGATTAGTAGCCCACGCTCTTAACCGCTATGCCATATCCGTCAAATGTAAATAATGTCTCATCTCTTAAATATAGAACTGTATTATCTAATCGGTATGGAGCCGACATTAGACTTCAATAGAGACATATAGAGAAACTCCATCAAAAACTAGCTCATCTTTCAAACCATCTAACTTAGATACTCAAAGCTAATACCACCTGGATTGAATATAATAAAAGAAAAAAAAGAAAAGCCCACGGGCATATGGCGTAGTGATTAAGAGTGCGGACTACTAACCTCAAGATTCTGAGTTCAATTCCAGGCAGTAACCTGACTAATAATAATAATAACAACAACATTGAAAAATACCTTAGGAATGAGAACCCAGGTTTGAAATTTCCCAAAGACAACTGATGAAGGTTGGAGGGTGTATCAGCTGAAACGTGCTAACAACAAACAAGATGAGGACAAATATCCATCAAATGTAAATAATGTAAATAAATTCTATAGTAGTTTTTCAAATTTAGATGGTTGTTCAAATTCCAACACCTGTATGTTTTGATTATACATTGGTCATAGAGTAGTGGTTGGCTTCTGTTGAGCCAGGTTTATGAATTTGGATATAGACAATAACTTGAAGATGTTTGGGCTCTATTAAATTGATTTACCCTTGAATACTTTGCGATGAAATCTTCAGTAGTATACAAATAACATGATACAAATACGTGATATTTTCAATAGTTTGTACATATTATTAGAAAAATAACTTAACTGGAATGTACTTTGTCTAAATCACAATATAGTGTCTGAAGTTGAAACTTATCAGTGCTCACCTGCAATGAATAAACAAGCAATTATGCAATGGGAGTGTCTTTTTATTGTATTTTACATCCTGGTGTAGGTGCAGTTAGTTTTGAAAATAACTGATAACAAAGTTGAATTTCTATTCACTCAGCTAGGAAGTAGCTGATATTTTTCAGGAAAGCTGACTGTAATATGTCTTACCTGGAGGCATGACTAAAGTAATGTTTTTTTAATATATCAATCACAATTTGTTCCTATTTTAAATTTGTATTTGGAGACATCTGCATACAAATTTTTAATGGATATAAACAACTCTTTATAGTATTCATTTTTCATTTCTTTTATTTATTTTAAATGGATTTATATTTTATATAAACATATTTATATTTTATTAGCTGGTAACTTGTTAAAACCTGGAGTCGAAATAATATCATAGTGTTTGAAAAAGTTGTAAATTAGAATTTATTACAGGCATAACATTGATTTTCCAGAATCATTGGTTCCCAAATCTCTCTTGATTACTGATTTTTCTGAACCAAGGGTGGTCACCATGGTCAACACACTAAATTGAACAAATATTAAATTTACTTAGATAATTAAATGAAATATGGGTACCTCTGCATGATTATAATTGACACAAGTTTATTAATACTGTACTATGCATGATACTGTGGAGGCGCAATGGCCAGTGGTTAGGGCAGCGGACTCACGGTCATAGGATCGCGGTTTCGATTCCCAGACCGGGCGTTGTGAGTGTTTATTGGACGAAAACACCTAAAGCTCCACGAGGCTCCGGCAGGGGATGTTGGCGAACCCTGCTGTACTCTTCCACCACAACTTTCTCTCACTCTTACTTCCTGTTTTTGTTGTGCCTGTAATTCAAAGGGTCAGCCTTGTCACACTGTGTCACGCTGAATATCCCCAAGAACTACGTTAAGGGTACATGTGTCTGTGGAGTGCTCAGCCACTTGCACGTTAATTTCACGAGCAGGCTGTTCCGTTGATCGGATCAACTGGAACCCTGGACGTCGTAAGCGACGGAGTGCCAACAACATGCATGATACTAGTCTGTGCAAAGTACTAGTAAACTAATCTGGTGGCTACAGGAATTTGAAGTTGCTGTTTGTAAATTAATATGGATTATAAGAGGTTCTGGATCATTAGTGTGTGAAATGTCTGGGTTGTATCTGTACCATAACAGTTAAAATTCATAGGGTCACAAGGGCTGTAAATAGCTGAGAGTATTTAGTTTTTGAGTCAAAACTCTCCTTCTGGTGCTTGGTAAAATAAGTGCCTGCAATATGCTAGAGTTGAGTCACTCTGCTATTTCCCCTTCTTCTATATAAATTAATCATGAGCCTATAACATTCATATTTCATCTTATTCATCATTTAAGATATATTATTTACTTTCTTCTTTTAGCTGTTAATACAACTTTGACCGATTTACTACACCCAAGCAGCTACTTCCGATTCAATCCATATCTTTCTGAACCCTGTACATTAGATGAAATCAGAATGCAAAAACTCGAGCAAATGCAGCATGATACTCGAATGTACCTACGCAAAAATGAATACAAAGTGCAACGATGTGCAGAAAAATTACTAGAACAAAGACATCTCTACCAAAAAGGATTTGATTGGTTACAATTAAAGAAAGATATGCTAAATAAATAATTTAAATCATTCATAAATAAGTAAATTATGTTCCCAGGCAGTTCACTTTGAGGTCATTCATTGTAAATTTTAATTACATCAGATTCCTTACTATTTATTTGCTTCTAGCCTTCTCTTAAATCAACAATCTACCTTTCTTCAGGAATAAGTTTACAAGAGACTTGCCTGTCCAGTTGCTTGGAGACAGTTCATGTTCATAAATGACTAAACGAATTTGATATATATATATATATATATATATACACACATACACTTACACACACATTGTATGTGTATATTATACATATATAGATGTATGTATGCTGAAACCCCCTTCCGTCATGATTGACCATGGGATTGCACCTAGAAAGTTACTCTCTCAGGCACAAGTCCAGGCAAGGTTGTTTATGGAAGACCAGCAGTCACCCATGCATACCAGCCTCCCCTCTCCATGCCACCAGTGTTATCCAAGGGAAAGGCAAAGGCCGATACAGTTTGACACCTGTGACATCGCAACTCATTTCTACAGCTGAGTGAACTGGATCAATGTGAAATAAAGTGTCTTGCTCAAGAACACAACACACAGCCCAGTCTGGGATTCAAACTTACAACCTCACGATCGTAAGCTCGACGCTCTAACCACTGAGCCATGCGCCTTCACATGTATGTATGATATCATACATATATATGTATGCATGATATATATATATATATATATACACACACACACACACATATATATATGCATATATAATATATATGCATATATATACATTATGTACTTATATAATATATATACAAATGCATATATACATTATGTACATATATAATATATATATATATGCATATATACATTATCTACATATATAATATATACGTATATAATATATATATATATATATATATATATATATATATATATATATATATATATATATATATATATATATATATATATATATATATATATATATATATATATATCATCATCATCATCGTACACACACACATGCAAATATACACACAAATAATCCTGTGCAATTTGATGGCTGTTGATTTGTATGCTTTGAAATAAATGAGAAAGGTTCTCTATCAACCTCTTTTTCTCTGTCGTTTTAGCCTCTCTCTACATTTATTTATATACCTTTTACCATCATAAGACCATGGCCATGCCAGGGGGACCGCCTTAAATATAAATACATAATTACAATGGATGATGCCAGGTAGCCATAAGCAGTGAACATGCTTTGCTGGCATATCACCAGGGACACACCCAAAACACAATTTAAATTTTAGATTTAAATCTAAACTCTAATTATAACTTTAGTGACAGGGTGGCCCAAAAGTAGGTTTACAGTTATTCAACTATCTCCTTCACATTCATATATTAACAGTTTAGATCTTAATTGTAAAAAAATATGAAACCATTATTCTATGCTAATTTAGTTTTCTCAAGCTCCCTTTTCAGTTTATAAGATAGAAATTTAAATGTAATAAAATATTTTAAAAGAAATTTAAAGTGCCTACGTGATAACTGTAAACCTAATTTTGGGCCATCCTGTATATAAATATAAATGTATGTAGATGCATGCACAAGCATGTACAAGAAAGCCAGAAGTGAAACTTATGAGTAAAACATGATCCTCTGACCTGTCTAGGAGGGTAACATCTATAAATAAGAATTGATTTATATCATAACAATGCATCAAACCCAGTATGGAAAGCAGACATGAAATGATGATAAAGATTACATATATATGTAAGTGAAATAACTTATAATGAAAACAGAAAGCTTCTAATAATAAGAAAAGGGAAAATTAAAATACCTTTATGTATTTCAGGCATCTTACATTGATGATTGCCAAATGGGCTATCATCTGTAAGGACTTGCATAAACTGATATTTCTAAGCCATTTACTTCCGATGATAAGTGTTTGTGTCTGAAATATGTAAAAGTTTCTTAACTTTCCCTTTGCACTTTATTAGAAGTTCTCCATCTTCATTGTTTGTTGTTTTACTTCCGTATCACAATGCTTCAAGCATACTACAATGTTCTTCTGCATTAATAAAAACATATATATTTATATGTACTTATATATCCCTCTCTCTCTCTCTCTTTCGGAGAGAGGCACAAGCACATACACAGATATATACACATGCAGCAGTAACTTTCACCTACCAAATTCAATCACAAAGTTTCGGTCGGCTTGGGGCTATAGCAGAAGACACTTGCCCAAGGTGCTACGCGGTGGGACTGAACCCGAAACCATGTAGCTGGGAAGCAAGCTTCCTAACTACACAGCCATGCCCGTGCCAATATATATTTGTACATATAAATGAATACGTGTGTGCATATGTATGCATACATGTATGTGGGTGTGTGCATGCACATATTCATGTGTCTGTGTGTGCATGCGCTCCCATGGACACACTCACATATACAAGTATATACTTGTACATACCACCCCTTCCTACTTCCCCTCCAACCACACGACTGATTTCCGGTCTACTACGCGGTATTTTCCAAGTAACTGTTGTCACTGATATACCAACATCAAACCACATGACCTTCCTCTACCAATCACAGCCCAACTTATGGTAATAAAAATCAACTTCTCTCATTCAAATTCAATGTAGTTGAAGATTAGCATCACGCTTGAAACTCTTAGAGTACCAACGAATTTGAATCAAACTATTTTGATCCATACCTGTAAATATGTTGAGTGTCCTTTTGTTTGTCCACTCACTTGTGTGTATACATATATATATATATATATATATAGAATTGATAATGAAGAGGAGAGTGATTTGTTCACATCTAAAACATTTTTATTAAAATGTTCTCGGGCCGACCAAAGACTTGTGAGTGGATTTGGTAGATGGAAACTGAAAGAAGCCTGTCGTATATATATATGTGTGTGTGTGTTTGTGTGTCTGTATTTGTCCCCCCCCCCCACCATCGCTTGACAACCGATGCTGGTGTGTTTACATCCCCGTAACTTAGCGGTTGGGCAAAAAGAGATCGATAGAATAAGTACTAGGCTTACAAAAGAATAAGTCCTGGGGTCGATTTGTTCGACTAAAGGCGGTGCTCCAGCATGGCCGCAGTCAAATGACTGAAACAAGTAAAAGAGAGTACAACATATATAACTCTGACCTACATATGTTTTGACTGCACATTGCTCTGTATGCAATTATGCATTCTAGTCACTGCAATTTCATCAAGCGTCCACCACTCACTTTTTTTCCAAAGTGAACTGATTTAAACAAGCGTCCTGAATACCAGCGCAGGATGCTTGTCTGAAGCAGTTCACTTTAAAAACACTGAGTGATGGACCCTTGATGAAATTGCAGTGACAAGAATGCATAATTACATACAGAGCAATGTGCAGTCAAAACATATGTAGGTCAGAGTTATATATGCTGTAGAAAACTTTAATAAAAATGCTTTGGATGTGATTAAATCTCTACTTTCCTCTTCATTATCAAATATATACTCTACGGAATATTTGCAGTTCAGAATAGGAACATGGACTACTCAACAAATGAAGCTTACCAGTATCTCTTTTAATCTTGAGTACTATTTAATGGACCGTTGTGGATAGCTGACATCTATACCAATACGTGAGATAATATGGTATCTGCACGAATAACTTAAACCTTTTATACTCTCTCATAACTTCAAGCCAATAAGGCCACTGAACCTGACAATGTTTCTTCCATTACCCATAACTGGTGTGCACCAGATCTAGTTCCTAACTTCAAAATATTCAATCTCTTCCTCTTGAGGGATATGGCTCAATCTTTTGGAACATACCTATTCAGTGTGTTCTATCTCCAAGAAGGGAAATCCCTCTAACCTTGCCAATCATCATACTAGCCTACTCACAGTATCTCAAAGTGATGGGAACAGCATTTAACAATAACCTCTAATACTTTGAGTTTCTCTTCAGAACAGATTTGGCATGAGATGCTTAGGTTTCATGTGGATGATTTTTGGGTATAGGAGTCCATAACTGGCAAAAGTCTTTGAATTTATTTTATGGGTGTTTTAACAACAACTCCTGTTTTGCTATTTTGATAGTCTTTATGTTCCATGAACATGACTGTGATCTTTACACATCTCTTGTGGATCTATAGTTTACATTTGCTATACAATACAGAGTTTCTACCTATACCTTGCATACTAAGCATGGTCACTTCTTGTTATTGTATGCTGTTTGTCATTTTCTTTTATTTGAAAACTATCATGCAGCTTATATTTTCAAAGTGTCTTCTCCAGTATATATTGAACTTTTTTCATTTTTATTGGGTTGGTCTGGAGCAGAGACATAACTAGGGTTTTTTCCACCTGGGGTTGATCTTTGAGTTTGCAAACCCAGCTCCATAAAAATAGAACATAATTCACATTAAAGTGCTCCCATACTAAATTCATGCCATAAACCTACAGATTGTGAAATAACTATTTAAACAAATTTATTTAAATACTTATTTATTCTAAATAATCTATTTGCAATATATTTCATCTTAAGGCTAGTAAAATTTTAGATGTATTAAACACATAATGCTAATAACTGCAATTAAAAGTGGCTTTCTATTATAGTAGCAAAGTGAATGTGGCAACTAAAAAATGGTAGCTATATTATAACCATAAAAAGTGAAGTTAGTAAATAGTTGTAGGTAGCCAATCAAAGATGAGTTGCTTGGACTATCTCTATACTCATTTACAGTCAAAGTGTACTGGTTATCTCCTTTTTACTTTCCATTTAACAAACTGTCTTTATCTATGATATACTGTCATTGTAAGTAGCATTATTTTTTATAAAATGTTCAACTACACTTAATATTGATTATATTTCAGTATAAAATGGTGAAAATTATAAACCATATCTTCAAAATTCTTTCTACTATAGGCATAAGGCCTGAAACTTGGGGAGAGGGAGGCAATCAATTAGATTGACTCCACTACGCAACTGGCACTTAATTTATCGATCCTGAAAGGAAGGCAAAGTTGACAATAGCGAAATCTGAACTCAGAATATAGCAATGGGCAAAATAAATCGCATCTTTAAAGACGACAACACATCATGGTACAAATAATTCTATAGTGTTTACTCATATTACACTCTAATAGTTGTCTGCATTGGCAGAATCATCAGTGATCAACAAAATAGCAAGTAAGTTCTTTCTGACACAGAGAATGGCAACTCTTCTCTGTTCTGTTCAAGTCATTTGAGCTTACATTATCATCTATAAATTCCATCTAATTTCTTGAAATTATCTAGAATGGAAAAGATTTTATTCAATGTTTTGAGTACTTTGCTAAAAAGGTATCATTTGTCCAGTATATTCAATATTCAATATTAATAATTGAATATGTTGTACCTGAGACCCATCTTTGTTTCCTGCCAACTCTATCCTTTTAAATAGTGTATCAAAGATTTGTGTGTAGATTATTTTAATGGTATAATCTGAAAAGCAAAGCAAGAAGATAAAATGAGTTGTTCTTGCATGAGGAGACAATGGTTTAGAGAATTTGTTTTGATCAGTGTTTAATGTTAGTGAATAATCTGTCACCATTATAGTCACATATAAGTGTTTTTTATAAGTGAAGGTGGTTAGGCTGTTGCACTCACCATCACTAGATCGTGGGTTCAATTCCATGATTGGATGGCATGTTGTGTTCTTCAACAAAATACTTCATTTCACATTGCTCCAGTCCCCCTTTCAATCAAGGGGGAATGTTGGCCTGCTTGCCTAGCCAGCAGGGAGGCATTATCTGAAGGCTAAAACACTGCAAAATGCATTGTGACCAGTGATGTGGAACAACATTTGATAGCCTAGTCGGACACATGATCATGTGATAAGTGTTTTTATATCTTGTCAATAAAAGGTCTAGTTAGAGTTTGTTGTACATCCATATATTCCTTTGTTGAAGAGTTGGTGATATGAAGTCAGTCCTCAGTTAAACAATTATGACTGTGGAATCAACAGCTCTGCTAGTGTCTGCATTTCAGATACATAAATCTGTTTCTGGGGGATATCATTTTAATAGACTTCTTAATGAATATTTCAACTATGAATGGAGAAAGCATAATGAATAGAGATGGGTTTCTGGTTGAAGTACATTTAAGAAGATAACAAATCTCAATAGAGTTATGGCATCTATTTGAGGTACTGAAATTTGTAAAATATGTCAGCGTTAGGTGAGAAGGTTGTCAGGAACTTTTGTGGGTGTGAATTTGTTCATTAAAGCCAATAGAAAGTTAGTGCTATTTAAAGGTTTCTTACAACTGTTTGAGCTATATGATGTTACAATATTGTCTGAAGTTGATATGTTGCTGTTGAAAACTGTCTTCATACAGTTCTTAAACTACCTTTAACTGCTTCTGTAGTGCCTGGTGTTTCAACAACAAGCTTTATTATCTGTCAATTATAAGAACAGTATGGATAACAAAGCATAGTTTTGTACCACTTCATTATGAATTTCACAAAAACCTTTGAAACTATAAACTCAGAAGCTCTTCAGTAGATAATAGTGAAAGTAGGCTGAAACCCCTAATAATTTTTTCTGTAGGCACAAAACCCGAAATATTAGGGGAGGAGGCTAGTTGATTAAATCAACCTTGGTATTCAACTGGTGCTTATATTATTGACCCGAAATGGATGAAAGGTAAAGTTAACCTTGGTGGAATTTGAACTTGGAACATAAAGCTGGAAAAAACGGTTATTAAGTATTTTGCTTGGTTTGGTAGTTATTCTGTCAGCTTGCCACTTTTGAAACTCTTAATGACATGAAAGAACAAGTATCAAACACCTTAATCAATTTTATAAATGGATGTAACAAATCAAATATTGTTTAATGTTTACTGGTAATTATACACCAACTACCTTTCAATGATATTAGTATTGCAGAAATCTATATTTCCTACAGATTAACTGGCAAGCACTTCAACATCTACACTACAAGTGCTCTGCTAAATTAGAGCTATCAAAAAAGATCACCAGAGATCAACTGAATGTAAAAAAACTGTGACTTCATTAGCACACTAATGAGAGAACATGCATAATTATAAACAATTTCCTATCTGTTAGATTACAATTGAGTTTTATAACCAATGTAGAAAATGTTCCCTATTAATATAGTCTGAGAAAAACTTACATTCAACAAACTGGTTAGTTACTTGTATTCTGTTCTACTTAATATAAAAAAATATTGAAATTAAATAAATGAGAAGAGAATAGGAATTACATAATTAACTTCATTAGCTTATTACTGTTTCTGCAACAAGATGCAGTGTACTCAGAGCTGAGTGCTTGTGCATCACTTAATAGCTTAAAATGAAGTGCTTGTTTATTTGAGAAAGTATTTAAACATGAGAAAATTCTTAACCATGATCAGGCTAAAATTCTCAACTTTGTGGTTTTCAGAATTCACAATTGTAATTCTCTGTTTTTGCTATCCTGAAAACAGCACCAGAATATATATACATAAAGTCTTCCAAAACTATTGCACTCATACACACACTTAAGATTCTCTTTCACAGAAGTATGTCCTCTATGTTAGTTACAAAAAATAAAATAGTTATATATTTAATAAGTTTTGACATGATTTACAAAAGTATTAATTCTTACTTTATTAACATCTTGCAACTAACTTCCTTAGGCTACTTCAAACTTTAGTCAATACCAAGTAGTAATAATCATGAGAACCACACTTGGATTAAGTATACAAAACAGTAGCTGTGTAAGTTGTGTAATATAAACGTTGTTATCAAGGCCTTATCTTTTCAGCATATTACATTAATCATTGACATGGAAGCACCACAGAAATATCAACAAATCCAGCTTCGTTGGAAGAAAAGAAGGGGTCTAGGTCATGGTTTTCCAAGAAATCTTGAAAACATTATAATGTTTGGACAACATATAGGATATAAATTCAACTCTCGTTCTAGTCTGCTTCTATGTATTCAAGCAAGCAGGATATGTATGTTGTATATTGAATAGCTGATGTCTGCTGAAAGTACTGAATATTATTCTATGTTGATGATTTGGATATTTTGAAAATACCAAATTTTCAAAGCATCAAAAGAATTGTAAAATTTAAATTATAATGGAGTGGTCACAGATTGTAAACAAATGGTAAATTTTGATATTAGAAAGTATAAACGACTTTGATTATAATTTAGGGAACCTAATGTATGGGCTCAAAACAATTCTTTTGATGCTTTGAAACTAACTTCCTTAGGCTACTTCAAACTTTAGTCAATACCAATGTTGTGGCCTTTTAAGTAAGTGGCATCTAATTCTGAAATCTGTGATATGTTTAACTGGAAACACCAGTATCCTGAACGTACTCACTTCAGAGTACCTGACACTTCTCTCATATGTAAAACAATAACAAACACATATTTATAATGCACATGCTCACATTCATGCAATATATTACACACATCCATGCATTTATTATTTCACATTTAATTAATCAGTCCAGTTCAAAATAAATTAGTTTCATAAATTTATAAGATTTTAATTCTCTAGAAAATTCAGTCTGTTAACGTAAATCTGATACTCTCTAAGCCGGGAGTGAAACATTGTTGGCTCAAGTTGTTTTCCGTGTAGAATTCAGCCCAGGCTGGATAGTATTTACTGACTGCACCGCCCCAGCTCCAGCCATTGGGGATTAATATATTTGTTAAACCTTTAGAAATAATCTCATTATAACCTGGAAAAGAAATGAAGAAATATATAAATAAAACAAAAAATCTTTAAATTCAGCATTCCACAAAAAGACAAAAAAGCAAGATATCTATTATATCACATTTCAACCAGAAAAATGAGAACAACATACGAAACAATCCAAATTATTTGACTGTATTTAACAAAGTTTTCTAACAAAGTTTCCCCATATATATGCCTCCTTCTGTCCAACATCCTTTGGATTGAGAGTCTGATGTCAAATTGATCTACCACAGCATGTATCATCCACACATAACCAAGACACTTCATGGCAGACTTGCACTTGCTCCATGAACAAAAGCTTCAAAAACATCCTTCATCATACAAACCAAAGACAGAGTCTTGTATTACACTTCTTCCTTAAGCATGAACAACACAAAGCTAACCATAATATTGCTACAAAAGCTAGGCCTCAATCTCTGACAATCTCTCATGGTGACCTCATGTATATAACATTACTAAAATTGTATTCCAAAGACTAGGTTTCCTCTTGAAGGCCAGAACATACATGGGCCATTATTATTTGTCTCTGCAAAGTTCATGTGCAATCACATTAGAATACAAGTCACACACTCAGTCTTGACTTTATCAAAAAATGGTTGCTGATAAGAAAAGATTGAATATGCTAGATATTCAAATTGAGCATCAAACCATATCGATCATATCTGTCTAAAAAGTTTGAAAAGATTCCAACCATTGCTTTCTTCCTCTGTCTAGCACAGAGAAAAACAGTCTGCTTCTCTGAACTAACAAGCAGCCATGTAACCTTCAGTAAAATACCCATGCATTTATCTCTCCTCACTAACATCTTTGCGGTGTCTTAATCACCAATCACTACATTAAAGACTTTTATTCTAATTCTTTTTTTCCACTGGATCTCTGCTTTTCCTTCTTTGTCTACTAATATCATTCTTCAAAAGTATTAACTATATAACAACTACCCTTCTAACAATCAGATGGGCCTGCAAAGTTCAAGGAACCACCTTTCCCCTAATTAAATCTAATTGGTTAAATTAAATTTGAAACAGGGATTTGCTATGACTTACAAAATGATTAACCAGTGTAAATTAAAAATATTAAAGCTAATAGGTAATGCAGAAGGTTTTTTTAATTCAAAATAGACATTCATTTCTCTTATTTTAGCTGTCTTATCTTGTCAAAGACTATATTTTCACAGATAAAATTACAAATAAGATCAAGTATATGGTTACCCCCACAGGGCAGTATGATAAAACTTCTAATCTATAATCTAAAATGTGATATAACCACACACCAAAATACATAGAGTTTCAAATACAATTCAAAGGTATCAAAGTACAAGGACCTTTGGATTGAAACAAAATAAATTAAAGAGAATGGAAATGTAAACAACAATAATTAAAGCATTAAATATGAAAAACAAAAATAGGGGCCACATCTAGGCCAACAAAATTGCACATAGAGAAATAGTAATACCATACAGAGTAGAGATTCTACTGAAGGCAATTTCAAAACAAATAATAGTCCACATTACATCATATAGAGAGAACAATAAACATCTTAACCAACGACAATAAGCAATAAATATCACAACACATTATATTTTCAACATTATATGTTTTAGCCCGTTAACATTTAGATTTCTTTGTCAAATGTTTTGAATTAATTATGCATCATCTCATAGCTTTGGGATTTCAGTGATCATCATCATCATTTAACATCTGCTTTCCAAGCTAGCATAGGTTGGACAATTTGATTGGGGACTGGTGAACCAGACTCCAATCTGACCTGGCAGAGTTTCTACAGCTGGATGCCCTTCCTAATGCCAGCCACTCCGAGAATGTAGTGGGTGCTTTTTATGTGCCACTGGCACGAGGGCCAGTCTGGTGGTACTGGCAAAGGTCACGCTCAAGGCGAAGCTGGAAACGATCGCGCTCAAATGGTGCTTTTTCCGTGCCACTGGCACGGAAGCGAGACCGCTGCTCTGGCAGTGATCCCGCTTGAATGAATATTTTTAGAATGACATTGTTGGATAAGTATAAATCCAACAATGTCATTTTAGAATGACATTATGAGATAACTAGATCTGGTTGATTCGAACATAAAACAAATAGAATATTTAGGCTTTTAAATGTTAAAGGGTTAAAACTGAAACCAAAATAAAAACTAGTCAATTCTCTCAAGAAAAGAGTTTGAAGTTTCTTTAATCCTAATGTGTATTTTTATGTATCTTCAACAGTATTGTTGTTGTTGTTGTTGGCACTCCGTCGCTTACGACATCGAGGGCTCCAGTTGATCTGATCAACGGAACAGCCTGCTCGTGAAATGAATGTGCAAGTGGCTGAGCACTCCACAGACACGTGTACCCTTAACGTAGTTCTCGGGGATATTCAGCGTGACACAGTGTGACAAGGCTGGCCCTTTGAATTACAGGCACAACAGAAACAGGAAGTAAGAGTGAGAGAAAGTTGTGGTGAAAGAATACAGCAGGGTTCGTCACCATCCCCTGCCGGAGCCTCGTGGAGCTTTTAGATGTTTTTGCTCAATAAACACTCACAACGCCCGGTCTGGGAATCGAAACCGCAATCCTATGACCGCGAGTCCGCTGCCCTAACCACTGGGCCATTGCACCTCCACCTTCAACAGTATGCACATGTCTAAATTAACAAAAATCATCTAATATGCTAACACAGGTAGATACTCTTCTCACTACCAGACAGTGAGCTGTGATTAGAGTGACAGCTGTTTCTTGTCAAGTTAACAGGAACAAAGGCACAGGCTTAGCTATGCAGTTAAGAAATTTGCTTTGGAACCATGTGGTTTCAGTTCCACTGCTTTGCAACTTGTGCAAAAGTCTTCTACTATAACTCCAATCTGACCAATGCCTTTTGAGTAAATTTGGTAGCTGGAAACTGAGTGGAAGTCCATTGTGTGTGTGTGTGAGTGTCTTTGTGTTTGTCCCCACCACTACAGCCTGATAACTTGTGGTGATATGTTTACACCTCTATAACTTAGCAGTTCAGCAAAAGAGACTGATAAAGTAAGTATCAGCCTTAAAAAAGAAGTACTGGGCTCAATTTGTTTGACTAATTCGTTTAAGGCGATGCCCCAGAGTGTCTGGTGTTCACTGACTGAAACAAGTGAAAGATAAAGATTAGCCTGTTGATGAAAAGCTTTTTCAAATTTGGGCATTTCATACTATGGAAGATAGGCAAAAAATTATTGGGATTAACGTTTGCATATTCTAATTTCTTGTCAGAAGTAGTTAGTTCTTATTTTACTTTCTTCTTGGAAAACATTTACAACTGTAAACAACTTTAGATAATGTTAGAAAGAATTTTTTTTAAAAAAAAGGACAAGTACCTGTATATAAGTGCTTTGAATTTTTATTGAACCAAATGTTTCCTGCCATTGTTTTGGAACAAGCTAAATGGCTACACAAACTGACACTGCTATTGTAGCTACTGTTACTTCTTTTGAGATGTGGTTGACTAACACTGCGATTCAACTCAAGAGGTAACATGCTAGGTTTTTCAGTGACTACACACTGAATGTAACCATGTTCTTGCAGTAATTCTTTTACTGAAAAATAAAAGTAAAATATGTTAGATCAATACCTGGGAAGGTTTTGTTTTCATATTTGGTTTGCAAGATTCTAGATGTGATGAACTCATATGCTGAAACAGATTTTGTTATGTCTTGGGAGGGTTATCAAACCAATAATAAATATGTGCACTGGTTTCATTTCATTGTTTTTTTATTAATCAATTTCTTAACATTTAATGTATTAGTTAAACCATTGTTCAATTAATTGCTAGGTTAACCTACCAGTGATCTCATGAGATCACTTAAAAATTACAAATTTCGTAATTATCTGTCAATATTTACACATATCTAACCTTTTTGCTATATCTACTAGGTATATTTCTCTGATATTCAAATGAGGTTTGCTAATTTTTCACCCAATATCTTGCTTATTTCTATTTAAAATGTTATTTTGATCATTCCAGCGTGTTTCTAAGGTAGTTTTATGCTAGAAATCCCAGTTAATAGAATTATGGGAGGTAATGGGTTAATTAGTCAATCAATTAGTTAGGTTTGTCAAAGTTCTTTCATTGTCATTTTCAACTTCACCAATGACAAGCCCTCTCCACTGCAGGTCTGCTTCAGACTTGTCTGAGGCCTTGTGCCAAAATAAGAAAGAATGATTGGCATAATGGCCCTCCCAAGATACAACAAAATATGGGAAGGTGTTATAAGTCTTCTGCAGATCTTTAGTATAAAGCATCATATATTGACTGAAATAAGTAACAGTTGCATATAAATATCCATTAATAGCAGTCTTTTACCTTATGTAAAACACAAATCATCGCTTTATGTCCACTTTCCATGTCGGCATGGGTTGGCTGGATTGATATAATTTAATTCAATTCTTATAAGAAGCCACTACTTTCACAGATTAGTGCTTGTAAATACCAAGCCAAAAGGACATGCATGAGCACCAATCTATGAGTAAAGTGGGTTACAATAACAACCAATTCAGAAAATAGCAGCTCATCTATCCTATGCTACAATGGAAAATGGACAGAAAATGCTGCCGATGTTGCCAACCATGAGGATGATCTAAGTTTTTTTTTTTTTTTGATGGCAATAAACTGCTTGAAACTAAAGTTTTAGCTCTAATTGTAAAAATTAAAGGAAAATAATTCTGGGAGGTGATTTTTTAAAAACTTGTTATGACGAATGATAAATGTCGCTTTAAAAGTTTAATTTTTAAAAAAAATGTTTACTGGCTTCCTAAAAACACAATGAGAATTTGTTTTCTATTTTCACACAAACATTTGGATAATGTTTGTCTTGCTTAATGGGCTCTTATGAGATTTTTGATTTTTTTTTATGAATAAAGTTTACCCCCCAGTTTCTGCTGGGAAATCTTAGGAGAAGTGACATAAAAAGAGAAATTAAGATTTATGCAAATAGTTCAAATTATTTTACTTTTCAAACAAAAAAAATCATGATATATTTATAAACTGGCAGGTTAGTAATAAACTGTCATCATTATCATCATCGTCGTTTAACGTCCGCTTTCCATGCTAGCATGGATTGGACGATTTGACTGAGGACTGGTGAACCAGATGGTTACACCAGGCTCCAATCTGATTTGGCAGAGTTTCTACAGTTGGATGCCTTTCCTAACGCCAACCACTCCGAGAGTGTAGTGGGTGCTTTTACGTGCCACCAGCATGAAGGTCAGTCAGGAGGTACTGGCAACGGCCATGCTCGAAATGGTGTTGGCATAAATTTGGATTGGAGATAAATCACCACTTCTATTTTCATTTGTAGCATATATGTTTCTGAAACAGAACTTGACATTTGAAGAACTCCTGAGGGAATAGTCATTGAATAATTTTCAGGTTTCATTTGGTAAAAGAGTATAAGGAAAATGATAAAAAGTTCACTATTCACAATCACAGTATTTAATATCATTTAATCATGAACAATTACACCAGACATTTTATAAACTGTTTCAGAGTTTGTGGGTATAGTCATTGGTTGTGAAGTTTGCTTTGCAGCCCTGTGGTTCAGGGCTTGACTCTAATGCACAACACTTTGGGCAAATGTCTTTCACTGTAACCTCAAAGTCGACTAATGTTCTTGAGAAGAGAAACTGTGTGGAAACCCATGTGTGTGTGTGAATGTATGTATATATGTATACACATACATTGTTTAATGTCCACCTGTCAATGCTTGCATGGGCCAGACAGAATTTACTGGAACATGTATGTATATATATATACACATATATATGTAATGCATGTGTAGGTGTATACCACCACCATCTATTTACTTTAGGAAAAAAAATGGTAACTTAGCTAGTCAATAACTAAAGATTAATAAGATGTTGAAATAAGTACTGGGGCTTAAATGACTGACTAAAACTCTTGAAGGCAGTGCCTCATCATGATTGCAATCCAGTGATTGAAACTAGCGAAAAATAAACAAAATATATGTAGCAAATATTGTTTTTTTTTTGTATGTGTGTGTGTGTTTGTGTTTCAATAATTTGTTATAATAATTTAGAGGCAGACATGTAAGTATTAAATTATCAATACAAATCCAGGGCTTCAAACCTAACCACAAATATTGGTAATTAAGCAATAAAGTAGCAATAATAAGGCAATGATATAGAAATGTTTATATTTAATTAAGAAAATATAATGCAACAAACCTTCTAGTCCAAGTTCAACATCCAGATTACCAAAAATAATTATGTGATTTTCCTCTGAAAGCAAACAGAAATACTTAATTATCTAAAAACAAAAGGAAGCAAGCTCAGTATGCCAAACACAAATCTAGTTTCCAGTTTTCAAATCATGTTCTCTTTTCATGCATTCCATTCTTCAAAAGATAAAAATTACATAACCCTTTAGCATTCACATTATTCTGTCAAATGTAATTCTTATTTATTTGCATTATTTTGCATTATCTCATGCATTATCGAGATTTTGATGATGCGATTGTTTACTTTTAGAATGACATTGTAGGAAAGGTGCAAGAGATAGGATCTGGCTAGTCTGAACATAAAAACAGGTAGTATATTTGGGCCAGATTTGGCTGGTTTAAATGCTAATGAAGAAAAGCCTTTTATATTAACGCTTCATGTTTTGCACATCTCTCAGATAAAGTTATCAAAACAGATAGCAAATTATTTGGGTTTTTTTTACTTTACTAATAATTTATTTTTCCATGTTGGCATGAGTGGAATGATTTTTCTTAAAGTATGTTTTGTAGCAGGATGACGTTCCTGCCATTATCTACACAACTGTACGACAGTGTAACGAAGGATCAAATGGGCTTTCAGCCCGATTTGGGGTAAAGTTGCAACAAGTAAGCATGATGAACCATGCCCCCATGATCCTGGAGCACGGGGGGGGGGGGGAGAATAAAGGATCAAACAGGAACAGAAAAAGGAATGGACCCTGGACTGGAAATGGACAACGAGGAAGGAAGCAGTAAAGAAAAGGGTAGATGAGGGATTCAGCTGCTGTGGAAAGATGTTTTTTAGTTACATCAGGCTGAGAATTCACCAAGGGAAGGTGTGTCAGAAGAAAGTGATTCAACAGTGCGGGTTGAAAAACCGGAGGTCGTGTGGCCAGAACCTCCTGGAAAGAAACCATAGCAAGGGCCATTCCACAGTTGAATCGGAACAGCCAAGAAAAGAGATAGGCATGAAGAAGCCAAAGATTAAGTGGCCGAAGGCAAATGATGCAGCGAGCAATAAGAAATTTGATGACAAGGTAACAAGAATGACCACCAAATTCAAAGGGGACGATGAACAAAAACTTGAGAACTTGGCTAATATAATCTATCAGGAAGGAGAGAAAAGATTTGGATCTGAAGCAGCGGGGAATGGAGAATCATCAGCAAATGGCGGACCATCGAGGAGAGAAAGATGGATTGCAAAGATACAAGAACAGAAGAAAAACTCAGAACCAGACGGAGGGATGCAAAGGAGGAGGAAAGAGAAGGGTTAAAACAACTATATGAAGAGATAAAAAAGAGGCATCGAAAACAACTAAGAAAAGAAAGAAGGAAGAACAGAAGAAAGGACAGAGAAAAGAACTCTTGTATTTTTGTAAACAACCCATAACAATATGCTAAACGTTTGTTTACTGAAAGTAAAAGTGGAAGATTAGATTGCACTAAAGAAGAGCTCGAACAACATCTTAAAGGGACATACAGAGACGCTAATAGAAATAAAGTACTTCCTGAAATGCTCGGGCTGAAGAAACCATCTGAACCAAGAGTACCATTTGATTTGAGTGACATCAGACAGAAGGAAATGGATAAGTTCATTAGAAAATTAAGAGCAAAATGTTCACCAGGGAATAACGGAGTTAGCTACAAGGTTTATAAGTATTGCCTAAAATTGCATTTACAACCGTTTGCACTGATAAGGGAAATGTAGAAGAAGAAAGATGTAGTAGACTGATTGAGTACAGCTGAAGGTATCTATTTACCTAAAAAGGAGGCAAAAACACTAGGGCAATTCAGACCCATTTCACTATTAAATACTGATGGGAAAATCATGTTTGGAATTATTGCTAGGCGAATCATAAAATTCATACAGCATAGAACATGCATTTGCCATCTGGGAACCTATTAACTGTGCAAAACAACTTAAGAAAAACCTGTACATTGTATGGCTAGATCTTGCCAATGCATATGGATCTGTTCCACACACACTAATTCAAGCAGTTATGGACTTCTTTTGGATTCCAGAAGATGCTCAATGAATGCTCATGTGTTAGTTACTACGACAACTTGAGGATTAGATTTACAGCAAGAAAGTTCACAACAGAATGGCAACGACTTGAAGTAGGTATTGCAGCTGGATGCATGATATCAGTCATCTTATTTGTGCTAGTCATGGAAATGTTACTAAGATCAACAAACTGTGAGAAATCTGTTACAAAGACACCATTAAGGGCTTTTATGGATGATGTTACTGTATTATCAGAAAGTAGAGAAGCAGCAGATGGAATGTTAGAGCAGTTGGACGAACTAATAGGATGGGTGAGAATGAAATTTCGTGAAAGGAGACCAAAAAGAAATGAAATTCAGATAGGAGGTGAAGATATACCAACAGTGAAAGAACAACCAGTAAAGAGTACAGAGATTTACTAAATGATAAGCAGCAAAGCAAATAAACACATGATTTAGTGGAACAAAGAGCAAAGGCAATTGACAGAACAACATTACCAGGGAAATTCAAATGTTAGATATGGCAATTTGGGCTGTACCCAAGGATAATGTGGCCATCACAAATGTACGAAATAGCCTCGAGTAGAGTAGAAAGGATGGAACAAAGATGCAGTGTGTTTATCAGAAAATAGCTTGGTCTTCCAAAACCACTGAATACAACTTCACTATATGGAAAACCCATGCTGCAACTACCAATAACATTAATTGCTGAAGAATATAAGGCAGGAAAGGCAAGGACACTAATGATGGTAAAGTATTCGAAAGATCAGAGCATCCGAGAAAACCTTCCAAAAGTATGAACAGGGAGGAAATGGAAAGCAGAAGAGGCAGTAAACAGGGCGATTGGAAAGCTAAGGCATACCAATATCGTTGGAGCGATGCAAGAAGCAAGAGCCAGTCTAGGGTCACACAATTTCAAGCCATTTTGCAACAGCAGTGTAAAAGAGATGAAAGAGGCAGTGGTACACGAAGTGAGAAAGGAGGAAGAAGAAAGGCGAAATATACATTTGGTGCAATGTAGTCAACAGGGACAGTGCCTCAGATGGGAGGAATATGTAGTCCGTTGCAGAATCTCATGGAAAAAAACTTTGGGCTTGGGATCAAGCAAGGACATCCTTTCTGATCAAGTCTACCTTCGACATTTTACCCTCACCGGCGAATTTAGTCCGGTGGAACATACAAACAACTGATGAATGTAGATGTGGAAAGAAAGCAACGGTGAGACATGTTCTGTCAAACTGCAGGCTAACACTAGACAGGTATACATGGGGTCACAATCAAGTCCTCGGCATCATAAGTGCAGCACTCAAGGAGAAGATCGAGGGATATAATAGGGGAGTGTACCCAAAAGTGGCAAAGCGCAGAAAAAAATGTACTTCCAGAAGAAGGGAAAAGGACATAAGGCCAGGCCTTCAAAAAAAATATAAGAGACAGATGAAATATGGAAGGGATACTGGGAGCTGGTCACGGATTTGGAAAAACTGTTAATATTTCCACTCATAAAAACAGCAAAAAGACCGGACTTAATCCTATGGAACACAGAATGGAAAATTGGAATTTTGCTAGACCTGACAGTGCCATAGGAAGAGAATATCGCTAATGCAGAGCAACGGGAGGAGAAGAGGTATGAGAGATTAACTGAAGAGTGTAGAGAACAGAGATGGACTGTTGAGTATTACCACCTGGCAGTGGTGGCTAGGGGCTTCATTGAAAGGAAAATGATAACGCTATTCAAAAGAAAATTTACATTTTCGAGCTCAGAGCTGAGAAAAGTAATAAGGAGGATACCAGAGGCAGTCGAAAAAGCCAGCTTCTATATATAGTTGAAGTGAGAAGACTGAAAATGGCTTGAAAGCCATAACATGCTAACTGGGAAATAGCTTCGCTAAGTGAGGCTGGCTGACACTTAAGCAACATTGCTGATTGACAGGTGGGCCAAGGTAGTGACCTCGTTCATAGCGCACCCTCCTCCTGGTTCGAAGGCTTGTACCACCAAACAACTGGTCGGCTCTGAAACTAACACAATATTGTTGGAAGGCAGGTTTAAAGAGGGTGCGGGCTAAAACTATGTGCCCTTACCCTCCATTGGTCAGTTGAAGCTTGACAGTGTCACGTGACAGTTAGCTGGTACTGGCTACTGGAGCTTACCAGTGAATATTTAAAGGGAAATTTGGTAAGATGGTCAGTCACCCACTGGCATTCGTTGATGCTGCATTGAAGAAACCAAAGAACAAAAAAAAAAGGAGAAAGAAGAAACGCACTCAACACCAGAACTGAAGACACCTCTGAAAGGAAGGGGGGGGGCGCCATGTCAAAAATGGTAGAGGAGTAGGGGCTGAAACCGGACGTAGTTCCTCCTGATGATGTCTTTAACAAATGGATCCTATAAAAGGGCTGTTGAGGTAGCGAACCATGAAACATGGTTGGAATTCCTCAGATAGTAGAAAAGTGTTATGTCAATCAGACAGAATTATTTACAAGCTATTGTCAGTTAGATGATTGTGTTTTTTTAATCTTTTTCATCAAGAGGGAAGGCAGAAGTCATGACCCTTCATAGGGCCAAGAAAATAATGGAAGGTAAGGAATAATGTATTCTCAAATCAGTGACCTGTCTAAATACTTGCAGTAGGACATTGCTACATGTATCCAAGATGCTAGATTAATTTAATTTCACAGTTAAAGGGTTAAATTTCATGGTTATGCCAGTAAGGATGGTAAATATCTACCAAAAAATGGAATTGGTATTTTCTGCAAGTCAAAATGCCTTAGTAAACTTGACACATCTCAACAAAAAAAAGGTACCTTCAAACATAACATTCCTCAAAAAAAGACAGACTGGTTTATAAAACTGCTTTCTGCACATAAGAGCAATGGAACTTTGAGTGGATATATCTGATTTCCATTGTAAAAGGGTTATTAGCAAGAGTGCCACTGAAACAGCAACACACTTCTTTATTTTTTTATTTTCTTAAGCACCATTATTGAAAAGAAACCAAACAGAAGTGTCTCTTTAGTAAATTACAAAACAGTATTCATGCAGTTAGATTATGGATAAGTGTAACTTGAAGAAAGACAACCTTTAAAGCACAGATTACCAATGAGAAACGATACAGTATTCATTAAAAACAAAAATAAGTACCATACCTGTAGATATATTTTTGATGTTATGCAAAATATTAATCATATGACCAGTGTGATTCTCTTTATGGAAATCC
Source organism: Octopus bimaculoides (assembly GCF_046866305.1). Taxonomy (NCBI): domain Eukaryota; kingdom Metazoa; phylum Mollusca; class Cephalopoda; order Octopoda; family Octopodidae; genus Octopus; species Octopus bimaculoides. Next base: position 94,905,126 of record NC_142928.1, read on the forward strand.
TTGATGGAAGCAAGCTTGTGATATACATTCACAAAAATAAAATGAAAATTCTTCACCTAGAAGAAGAAACAATTTTGCATTTTATCAAAATGACAAGAAAGTATTTATTTAATACAAGCACAGACATGGTCGTTTGGTAAGAAGCTTGCTTCCCAACTACATGGTTCCAGGTTCAGTCCCACTGCGTGACACCTTGGGCAAGTGTCTTCTACTATAGCATGGGGCCAACCAAAGCCTTGTGAGCAGATTTGGTGGACGGAAAACTGGAAGAAGCCATCAAATATATATGCGTGTGTGTGTTTGTCCCCCTGCCATTGCTTGACAACCGATGTGGGTGTATTTATTTCCCCGTAACTTAGCAGTTCGGCAAAAGAGACCGATAGAGTAAGTCCTGGGGTTGATTTCTTCAACTAACACCCTTTAAGGTGGTGCTCCAGCATGGCCGCAGTCAAATGACCGAAACAAGTAAAAGAATAAAAGAATAATAGTGATTTTCCATATCCTTTTGATGAATATACATAAAAGTTTCATAAACACTTTTTGTTACTAGTTTAATAAAATGTGTAAGCTGTATGAGTAAAATTTCTGAGAAAAAAAAGGCCCCCAAAATCTCCAATTAATTGTCATTAATCTAGAAATTATTTTCACTTCTTTAAATTTTTAACCATTTCAGTTCATCCCTCAAATCTGTCTTTCTAGATGATGGTGAATGACACACTTCAATCTCTTTTGATACTGTATATTTTCTGCTTATACGAATATCAATATATCAACCAGAATATCAGAGGTTGGTATAAATTGCTGGTCACAATGTACTTCCTCACCTTGATGAATCTTTCAAAAGATGACATCCCATTGGCTAGGCTGAGATCATGACATTCTCCCAAAATGAGATGCCAGTCCATAACAGGGATTACATTTACAGCTGAAAAAACTGGAGCTATGTTAAATGAAATGTTTTGCTTAAGAACACAATGCCCTTCCAGGTTCAGGAATTGAAACCAATATCTTGCAATCATGAATGCAGCACCTAACCACTAGGCCACATGACATCATGATATAGAACATTAGTTTACTTAATATTTGTTTTTTTTTTTACACAAATTTTAGAAATTTTAGAAAAGGCGTAGGAGTGGCTGTGTGGTAAATAGCTTGCTTACCAAACACATGGTTCCGGGTTCAGTCCCACTGCATGGCACCTTGGGCAAGTGTCTTCTACTATAGCCTTGGGCCAACCAAAGCCTTGTGAGTGGATTTGGTAGACGGAAACTGAAAGAAGCCCGTCGTATATATGTATATATATATATATATATATATATATATATATATATATATATATATACATGTATGTGTATGTATGTGTTTGTGTGTCTGTGTTTGTCCCCTCAACATTACTTGACAACCGATGCTGGTGTGTTTATGTCCCCGTAACTTAGCAGTTCGGCAAAAGAAACCGATAGAATAAGTCCTGGGGTCGATTTGCTCGACTAAAGGCGGTGCTCCAGCATGGTCACAGTCAAATGACTGAAACAAGTAAAAGAGTAAAAGAGTAAATAGAGAATAACTAACAAAACCAAAATCTTAAGTATGATTTTCAAATCAAGTCCTCTTAATAAAAAGACTGGTACACACTTCACAACTGTACACCACTGTTATAAGAGAGCCTTTATGTGTTCACTTGATTTGCTAGAAATAGCAGCAAAATCCGTTTTGAATTACACCCTACAAAAGAGTGAGACTTTCAATAATGTAATCATACATCTAATATATCTCAAAAAAAAAAAAAAAAAAAGAAAAAATGGATAATCATGGCAGGACAACTTTTGATTATAGGTCAGTAAGACCAGAGCCAACCTGGGGCTGTAGATAGAATGCTTTTCAGTTGTCTCAGTAACAAACATCATCTGTATAAATGAACTGGATCCAGAGCAGCTGGTATTCTGGGAAAGCTAAGATTTGTTACTTCACTAACAAGAAGTAAATAATCAACTTCAAAATCTTACTAATTTTAGAAACTGAGAAACATAGCTTGCAATGTGTGTTAGAATTAGTACTATTAGCATGTACATATTGTGAGCTTATATATATATATGGGTGAGTGTCTTCTACTATAGCCTTGGACTGACCTCAGCCTAATGAATGAATTTGGTAGGCGGATTGTGCTTTCTTTGAGAGACAAGTGGGAATGGAAATATGTGTGTGTGTACTTATATAGATATCGTCACTATCATTTTAAAGTCCATTTTCCAAGCCTGCCTGGGTCAGAAGAAGTTTGTTGAAGGGCATCTAGCCATAGAAAATAGCCAGATGCCCTTTCTATCAGCATCCCTTACTTGTTTCGAATTAAGGAAATAATTCCCCTTGGCCCAATGTGTTTCTCACAGAAAACTGGAAATGAACAACAGTGATGTTCATTTGTAATCATCCCATAATATAAAAATAAGGGTACACACGCACACAAATATCTGGGTATCTACACACACACACACACACACGCACACACAATGGGCTTCTTTCAGTCTCTCTTTCCCAAATCCACTCACAAAGTCTTTTATTTCATTGTTTCCTTAATCTATACCCTTCACATTTTCCCTATTTGTCGCCGATGATGGAATATCCCATATTTTGGGATATCCCAGAAACAGCTGTAAGACTTAAAATTTTTCTAATAATAATAATAACGTATATGACTTGAGATGTTTGTCTTGCTTTAGGGTTTGCTGTCCTCTTAAACGATTATATATCCGCTATATCGGAAATCTACAATGGTTCCATAACTCCTGTCTCGGCCATGAGCTTGGAGCCCTGGTAATCTGTTACAGCACTTACCCAGCGTACCTAGTCATTTAGATCACCTGTGAACTAAATCCCCATATTTTGTTTATATATATATATATATATATATATATATATATATATGCATGTATGTACTGTTATTCTTTATATTGACACCAACTGGAATTCCATATTAAAAAAATAGAAAGCTAACATTGTTCTTGTTACAATGTTACAATAGAGAACATATTCCTCACAGAGGTAATGAATTCTATATCATTATGGTGAAAATTTCTTTCCTGGAACAAGCCTGAAACCATTTCAAACTATTCTAAGAGTTATTTCTGTGTTAGTAAAATGGTAAAGGGTAAAGACCTCCACCGGTCATGAATGACCATGGGATTGCACCTAGAAAGTTCCCCTCCAAGGCACAAGTCTGGGCAAGGTTATCTAGAGAAAACCTGCAGTCGTCGTCGTCGTCGTCGTTTAACGTCTGCTTTCCTTGCTAGCATGGGTTGGACGATTTGACTGAGGACTGGTGAAACCAGATGGCTACACCAGGCTCCAATCTGATTTGGCAGAGTTTCTGCAGCTGGATGCCCTTCCTAACGCCAACCACTCAGAGAGTGTAGTGGGTGCTTTTACGTGTCACCCGCACGAAGGCCAGTCAGGCGGTACTGGTAACGGCCACGTTCATCTCGCTCGAGAAACCTCATGTGTCACCCGCACAAGAGCCAGCCCAGGGGCACTGGCAATGATCCCGCTCGAAAGATTTCATGTGTCGCCCGCACATGAGCCAGTCCATGGGCACTGGCACGATCCCGCTCGAAAGATTTCATGTGTCGCCCGCACATGAGCCAGTCCAGGGGCACCGGCAGCGATCTCCACCAATGCATATCATCCTCCCCTCGCCATGCCACTGATGTTATCCAAGAGAAAGGCAAACGCTGATATTGCTTGGCACCAGAGACATCGCAACTCATTTCTACAGCTGAGTAAACTGGAGCAGTGTAAAATAAAGTGCCTTGCTCAAGAACACAATACACAGCCCAATTTGGGAATCGAACTCACTACCTCATGATTGTGAGCCCGATGCTCCAACCACTGAGCCATAAAAATTTAAGACAATGCATCCTCAAGAATTTAGTATTCTAGACCATTTCTTCAATACTGCTATCTTGAGCTAACCTTTCAGTCAGCTGTTTTTTAAAGGACATAGACTACAGACTGGTGTCTTACAGTGGTTGATTTTGTGGTGCTAAAACTTATGAGATGTATCAAATGCATCCTCTAAATCAATAAATTTCTTTTGAAATATATCTGTTGTTATAAAAAAAATATTATAGCAGTGTTTCCATACCTTGATGTTAATGTGGACTGCATATAGGGGAGATATTCTTTCTTGTGCCACCTGATTTATTAGCTTCATTTTTTTTTTTCCTATTACTTATTTCAAATATTCCATTTTTGTCTTTATAACAGCTTAAATATTCCTGCCATTTGTAATAACTGCAGTGCAAAGTGTTTTATTAGTCATGTCTCTAATTCTATCCCAAACGTCACTGAAGCTTTTAACATTGCTGCAATAATCCTGGAGTAAGTGGTAGATTCCTGATAGTCATACACACAGATGTTCAATAATCTTTCATAGTAACAATTTCAAGAGCCTGTTTCATGTTTACATGCATTTGTGTTGTATATACACTTATTAAAAGTCTTTGTATTCATGTTCTGAATGAGAAAAGATACTGGATATGATAGTGAAAAAAGTCATTAAAAGAGAATTGTAAATAATTTTAAAACGGTTAATTTAATGAAATACTGGCTGAAAGGAGAAAAAAGTTGGTGGTAGAGACTATCTAAAGTAAGGAAAATTTAGGGACAAAGAAATCCTGATGTAAGGTACTGCAGCTATGTGACTGAGGAATGGGCTTAGGAAGATTATGCTAAGCATATAAAATAAGACATGATTGAAGAGTATTACAAATCTATGTTGATGATAATGATGTCAGAAAATAATAATCTACAAAAAACTGTATAATAAAAATTTTGAAGAGGACAGAAGAATAAATACTATGTGTGTGTATGTTTAAATGACTAAATAGTTATAAAAGATATACACTACTATAGCCTCGGGCCGACCAAAGCCTTGTGAGTGGATTTGGTTGACGGAAACTGAAAGAAGCCCGTCATATACATGCATATATATATATATATATATAGTTATATATGTATGTATGTGTGTATGTGTTTGTGTGTCTGTGTTTGTCCCCACATCGCTTGACAACCGATGCTGGTGTGTTTACGTCCCCGTAACTTAATGGTTCAGCAAAAGAAACCGATAGAATAAGTACTAGGCTTCCAAAGAATAAGTCCTGGGGTCGATTAGCTCGACTAAAGGTGGTGCTCCAGCATGGCCACAGTTAAAAGACTGAAACAAGTAAAAGAGTAAAAGAGTACTACCAAGAATGGAAGCAGATATAGAAAGTTACTAAAAATTTAAATTAAGCAATTAACCCTTTGCCCGACATAAATGACCGTGCTTATTTTCAGACTTTTAGTTAACCCTCGTTTCATATGTTCTGTGTAATAAAGAGCTTTCCTTTTATAAGTCTCATTTATTCTCGTAGTTGGAAAAAAAATTGGGAATGTGTATAATATACGATGTGTGAATGACAGGGAAATATGTCCAGTGTATTACATGTGATACACAGGATGGGTAATAGTTTAAGCAAATAAAGTGAGTAACAGAAAATAGTAGAATATGAATAACTGCAAATAACAAAAACGATAAACATGTGAAGTAGGCATTGGTCTGAATGATGGACAGCAGGATCATTTAAGGTTATTGTAGATCAAAACAATAAATATTTTTTTTTTCATTACATACCTGGAAAAATCCAGACAAAGCTTGGCACTCAAAAGGACATTCTTGAGAAGGCTTGATATTTTGTAGATTAGTTCCAGTTAATTTAATTCCTTGTTCTACATCATAAATGAAGCCACTGTGTTCGACATTCTTTTAGGATATAAGAAAAATAAAAACCCCAGGAATATTAAACTGAAATTTCTATTGAGGAAAAATTCAACAATAAAACATTTTTTCCTAAAAAAAGAAATAATTCTGAACATTGGAACCATTTCTAGGATTTGATTTCAGTGACTTCATGGGAAGCCTCACACCCTGCACACACTCTAAAGAGATTGTTCAGTGAGCATAGATAAAGCAGGAATGAGATGTCTCTTAGTCTTGTTTGCCATCTGACAATCTCTCTCATGCTGGTGCCACAGAAAATAAAAAGACAAAAAAACCCAATACACACTGTAAAGTTGATGACAAATGAATGGAGAAAACAGAGGATTGTGAATTCCCTTTAGTCTTGTCTTGCCAAAGTCACAGGAACCTCTCCAGTGCTTGTGCCATGGGAAAATGCACCCAGTACTTTTGGCAAAGCAGTTGGTAATAAGAAGGGACACCAGCCGAAGAAATGAAGCCAAAATAATACATATGAGCACCAACTCCCAATAAGAAAGGATTTGAACCATGAGGACTCGGAAAAGAGATGTAAAATGATGATAATGAGTTGAGTCTAAACCATTCATAAATTTCAATCTAATGAACAATCTTCCATATATAACTATTGCAAAGGTAATATATTTATTGTTTTTTTTTGAAATTTCAAGAAACAAACATTATTCAATTCAATGGCCCAGTCATTCTTTTCATTATAACAAAAAACAAGAATTTTAAACTTTGGTTAACATTTCAGTATAAACAAAATATTGAAATAGTTTGTTTTTAAAGATTTGTTTTACAAGTTACAGAGAATTTTAATGAAAGTTTCAATAGTGATGTGAAATAAATAAAAATTCATTATTTCTGTTTAATCCTTCTGATACCAATCTGCATGAACCAGCCTCTAGTTCTTTCATACACAATTCTCTGTTTTAGACTGATCTTAACAAAGACCTTCCATCAAAATTTCATGCTAATTTATATTCCAAACACCAATTTAATAATGATAAAGTTATTTTAATAAATTCTTCATTAAATTCACAATTAATTGAAACAAAGATAGCGTATTTTAACCGAAATAAAGTAACAAAGAAGTTAAAGAATTCCTGCACATGGAATACAAAATACAAGACATATAGTTGTAAAACCTTTCATGAAGTATAGAGAAAGAACATGAAGGAATAAGTCAGGTGTGTAAAATGCCAATCAACTAATAAATATTTGACAGCTGACAAGTTCTTTGAAGTTGTTAATTTTTAGTTTTAAATATTTAAAGAGAATAACCTCAGTCATGAGTTAATTTTTGCTGTTTCTAAGGTCGCGAGCTGGCAGAAACAGGTGAAATGCTTAGTGGTATTTCATCTGTCTTTACGTTTTGACTTCAAATTCCACTGAGGTCGACTTTGCCTTTCATCCTTTCAGGGTCGATAAATTAAGTACCAGTTGTATACTGGGGTCGATCTAATCAACTGGTCCCCTCCCCCAAAATTTCAGGCCTTGCACCTAGAGCAGAAAGGAATATTTTTATTTCGTCTATCTTTATATTCCAAGTTCAAATTCCACCATGGTTGACTTTGCCTTTCATCCTTTTGGGGTCGATAAATTAAGTACCAGTTATGTACTGGGTCGATCTAATCGACTGGCCCCCTCCTCCCCCAAAATTTCGGGCCTTGTGCCTAGAGTAGAAAAGAATTTTTGCTGTTTCTGTTGAAGACAATGATAGGAACAAAAACTGTATTTTGGCAAGATTCTGCCTTTTTACAAGCAAGGTTTCTGCATCCATAACTTCTCTACTCACCTTTTCTTCTTTACCTGTATTATGCTGATAGTGTAACTACTACAAATAGTACCTTGTAATCTATACCACCATCCTGCTAGTCATCACCTCCTCTCTCCAAGCCACTTCTTATTGACATCCATTACTCTTATTAGTAGCCATCATCCCCTTTAGTACTATCCATTACTCTCTGCCTCCACTACACTTGCAGCTTTCACCAACACTTTCTGATTTATCTTTTGTCATCACCTCTCTTCTACTCACCTTCTCAAACATGTTATCTTTTGTGTACAAACATGACAGACTAGTGAGGACTCTCTAGCTCTAAGTATTACAAAGCAACTTCACGATGAAATGCCACGATGAAATGCTTCCAGTACATTCTTTTCAGGGTTAATTAAGAAGCAGAGACAATGTGGAGTCAAGAGGACCTTTTAGTCTTGTCAAGAACATGTCAACCTCTCTAGTGCTGACACCACAATAAAAAGCACTAAGTACACTCTGTAAAACTGGTGGTGGTAGCAAGATTATCCAGCCTTAAATAGTAAGTCAAAAACAAAACATGTAAGTGAAACACAATCTTCCAACAGGCCAAGAAGGGCACTAACATCACATACAAACTGACTTGGACCATGACAATTTGTCTATCCAATGCTAGCATGAAAAACAGGCATAAAATGAGGATGATAATGATGAATTTCTTCAAGTAAAATACATAGTAAGCATATTGTAACAAATATAAGTTTTACATAGTCTTATTAAAGCAGAAATACTGACAAAATTTTTCTGTTTTCTTCTTTGTTAGTATTGTTGCAGCACTTCAGAAATTTAATAGCAGTGAAATCAGTGAAATAGAAAAGATTCAACCCTTTAACATTCAGAGATTTCTCTGTCAAACATAATGCTTATATTATTCACATTGTTTTGAATTAATCATGCATAATCTTGTAGCTTTGAGATTTCAACATTGTATTAGTATATTTTCAGAAATAACATTGTAGTGTGGATATGAGAGGCTGGAACTGGTCAGTTTTAACATAAAACAAGCAGAATATTTTGGCCAGACATGGCCGGATTAAATGCTAAAAGGTTAAATTAGAATTAACATATTTTTACCTCAATATTAGGGTTTGCCATCACATATTCCCATTTTCTGTTCCTTCCTTTCCATTTACGAACATTAGAAAGTCTTGGATGATTCAGTTCATCACATATCTAAAACCAGAGAAAATAAAAGACTAAAGAACATCTACAAATACTTTTTTTTTTTTTTTTCTACCTTCCAAACAACAGTACTTCCACTTTCTAATTGCTTCTTTTTTGTTTTTTTTACATAATGCTTACATTTTTCATAACCATTATTCACGGAGACCAAAAAAGGAGAAAAAAATAGGCTTCATTTTTAATTCTAATGCAATACTTAGTAAACTATTAAGATGTTGAAACTAAAATGCTTGGTTACATAAAAGACAGTAGTTTACAATGAACAAATTCAACTTTTAGTCTTCCATCATTAAGCTCTGATATTTATAAATTCTACTAATTCTTTACAATATAACCAAATATATTCAATTGTCTTATAATGTTTGAATAAAGTAAGACTAAGTATGATTAATACTGAAAGTGGCTATAGTAAAAGCATAGTTGCTGAACTGAATGAACTGATTGGGTGCAGCTGTTTGGACACTGCTTATTTGGTGATTTGGCATGGCTGACTGGACATTGAACCAGTTCAAGTGACAGTACTTTTTGGCATTGGAAGCAAGCATACACACAAACACATGCATGTGCGCATATATATATATATACACACACAGAAGGGGAGAGTGAGAGACATTACAATTCATTAATTGAACACAATTGACATAAACACTTTCTCTCTACTCATAAACATAAAGAGAAATATGCTCATACGCAAAGAGAGAGAGAGAGAGAGAGAGAGAGAGAGAGAGAGAGAGAGGGAAAGAGAGAGAGAGAGAATGAGAGAAACATTAAAACATCAGATGTCAAACAAGTCAGAACTGAATCAGCAACACCAAATAGGTGGCATCAAAATGGCAGTGTCTAAACATCCCATATCTGTTGCTGAAGCAAAGAAGACAGAAGTTCAAGGATCCTTTGTTCCTTTTGGAAATTTACGCTTTTTTTTCTCTCCATGCAAAAGGCAGATAACATGAAGTTTGTGAAGGAAATAATTGCATGATTGTAGTGAGACATGTGAGTGATTTGTGAAGGCTGGAGAAAATGGAGTAAGCATGATTTACTGAATGTATAATATTAACCTACATTAATGACAGAGCATAAATGTGTTGGAAAAGCAGCTGGGCATTAATGCCACCAGCCAATGTATTCAGGGAAGATAGCACTGGTATGGATCAGCTCTTAAATGTGGTATTCCAGTACGGCTTTCAAAGTGCTGGTTAAACGAACTGAAGAACATGAAATGAGAATGGACAATTTAATGCTAGGTGAATAACTTGTGGAGAATGTCTTTGAGTGAGAAAGCCATAAGAAGAAATGATGATTCCACAACTCAGAATATTAGGCCAGAGTGAAATTAGGTTCTATGGAAGATCCTTTCAACTCAAGCTATCAAGGAAAAATGGATATAACAACATTAATATGTTAATGATGATTAAATAATTATATGTCTTGCAAACAACTCACACATGCAAGTGCTACCAGTCGAGAACTCTGCATACAGGAAGCCAGCAAGTGTATGGGGTCATCAGGAGAGAATGCGCGCCGTTTCGGGGCCTACCTCTCGACGGCATCAATGCGCACTGGCCCCCCCTCACTGATATGAGGCCCCGCTTGCTAGATCAACTGGTTATTAAAAATAAAGCTCAATATTTCTCTAGCCATCGCTCATCGTCTCTTTTTAACCAAATCCAGTGGCTAGCCTTCTCCACTGTAGTTTGGATATCACTCATGGAGGTATTTACCTTACGATGAGTTAGGCCGAACGATAACAGCAGTCGTCTCACACTGTGTCCTACAAATCCTCTACATCTAACTTCGATTGGAAAATGCTCCGCTTTCCAGCCTGCGTCTTCACATTTCTCGAGGAGTTTTACATAACGGTCAATCTTTCGAGCCAGCGCGGCATCCATATTATCTTCATGAGGAACCGTTAACTCGACTAGATTTACAACATTATTGATTTCAAATTTTGGTACAAGGCCTGTAAGTTCGACCCCAGTGATAAACTGGTACTTATTTTATCAACTCCGAAAGGATGAAAAGCAAAGTCAACCTCAGTAGAATTTGAACTTAGAATGTAAAGCTGGACGAAATGCCACTAAGCACTTTTCCCACACGTGTTAACGATTCTGCCAGCTTGCCACCTTTATAATTTAACATTATCACAATAAGAAAGGGCTGACCTTTAGACTCCATGAATAATTAAGATATTTAATCTGATTATCTCTACCACAAGTATATGTGGATTTGTACATATGTACATATATTATAGTGCAAATGCAGGTTGTATATAGTCTACAGGGTATCCACAAAGTCTGGGTACATGTGGATTAACACATACTTTAAGAAATTATTATTTCTTATATTTAATTATTTATGTTATGATTTTATTTACTCCATGTACCCAGACCTTGTGGACACACACATGTATGCATATACACACATACATACAAGTACACATACATGCATATACAAACACACACATACACACATGAATATACACATATGCATTCACACACACACACATGCATATATACATGTATACACAAACACATTAAGAACTTCACACAGCTTCTGTCATGAAATGTGTTTAGTCATCCTGGAGCTATAGTTGAAGACACTTGTCTAAGATGACCCTGAAACCACAGAGTTGCAGAGCAAACTTCTTAACCACACAGCCATGCATGATATGGCTATGAGTTCAAGCTTTACTAAAATCATTTTACTGTACTTTTTTTTTGGACAAGGTATATAACCCTGCTTCTTTCAGATAGTTTTACTGACCAGCAGATTCCACACTTGCTTTACAGTTCAGTATTTACAGAAAGAAAAAAAAAATTTATGCCAATAAAAGCCAACTTTCTTATGCTAGTCTGAAAATATGGACATAAAAAAAGCCCCAAAGTCTATTAACCTATAGCATTCATTTGATAAAAAATACATATAATAACGAAGATAAGCATAAATAAATTAATAAAATGTGCATTTAGAAATTAATTTATGGAGAAAAATATTTCAGATACCTTTTTAAGAGCTTGCATGTCTGTGATTTCTTGAAAAGCAAGAAGTCCTAACCTAAAATGTAAGAAAGAATGTTTATCAGTAAATAAACAGTATTAAGTTTTGTTGAAGAAAAAGAAGAAGGAGGAGGAGGAGGAGAAGAAGGACGAGAAGAAGAAGAAAGAGAAGAAGAGGAAAAAGAAGGAGGAGGAGAAGAAGAAGAAGAAGAAGAAGAAGGAAGAGAAGAAGAAGAAGAAGAAAAATCATTGTTGTCATCGTCATCGTTATCATCATCATCATTTAACGCCCGTTTTCCATGCAGGCATGGGTTGCATAGACCGATAGGAGCCAGCAAGCTGAAAAGCTGTATCAGTTTCCATTTGCCTATTTTGGCAAGGTTTCTACAGCTGGATGCCCTTTCTAATGCCAACCACTTTACAGAGTATACTGGATGCTTTTTATGTGACACCAGCATGAGTGGTATCAGCACAGATGCTTTTTACATGGCACCAACACAGGTGCTCTTTATGTAACACCAGTACAGGTGCTTTTTACATGGCACCAGTATGGGTGCTTTTAACAATGGCACCAGCACAGGTAATTTTTAAGTGGCACCAGCATGTAAAACAATTTTTATAAAACAATTCAAAAGAAATATTTTAATATCTGAAATGAGTTGCTAGTAAGATAATTTTTCAGACTGTTGGTTGCATTTTAAGAGATCATTATCATCATCATTGTCGTTTAACGTCCGCTTTCCATACTAGCATGGGTTGGACAATTTGACTGAGGACTGGTGGACCAGGAGGCGACACCAGGCTCCAATCTGATTTGGCAGAGTTTCTACAGCTGGATGCCTTTCCTAACGCCAACCACTCTGAGAGTGTAGTGGGTGCTTTTATGTGTCACCGGCACAAGGGCCAGTCAGGCGGTACTGGCGACGGCCACGCTCGAAATGGTGTATTTTACGTGCCACTTGCACAGGAGCCAGTTTGGCGGCACTGGCAACAATCTCTCTCGAATGTCTTTACACGTGCCATCCGACACAAGTGTCAGGAAGGCGATGCTGGGCACAGGTGCCATGACGATTTCGCTTGCCTCAACAGGTCTTCACAAGCCGAGTTTCGTGTCCAATGAAGGAGACGACGTTGGCATGGGTGCCAGTTGTCGAATTAAATTCGATTTCGATTTCACTTGCCTCAACAGGTCTTATATTTGAATATTTCAAGTGAAAGAAACCTGCAGTGGGAATGGAAGTTAAACTGCAAAAGAAGAAAAAGGAAGAAGTAGTGAAGGTTGATTTCAAGATGCTGATGAGAAGAGACAGCAACAAGTAGTGAGATGCTGCGCTGGAGAACAACTATACAAATATGGAAAACTGAATGTAAAATGATGATGATGATGATAATAAAGATTATGAATATGATGAGCTACATTAAAAAATAATCCAGAAAGAGACTGATAGTAGTCTGAAAAAACTGTAATCTTATTAAATTAATTACAAAAAACAAAACAAAACAAAAAGCTGTTCTTTCTAAAGGTAGACTGTTTAAATAGTTTTTGGCTCTTCCCATTTTCAAAATTTCAAAGAGATTACATTTATAGATATATATACATATTCTAACTGCAGGTGTCACTCAGAACAGAGTATGGTTTGGTAGTATGTACCTTGCTTTCACTAATTTCCTTTCTAGGTGCCTGTGTAGTTTCAAGCAGACAGAGACACTTGCTCAACCCTCCCACTCCTGATCCAACGAAATATTCTGGATGTGGGCTGGTCCTCATTTTCAGCTGACTAGATTGGGGAAGCATAAAACAAAGTACCTTGCTCAAGGACACAATGTGTTGCTTGGTTCAGGAACTGAAACCAGGACTTCATGACTGGGAGCCCAACACCACAACCACGAGAGAACATGCTTTCCCAGAAACACATAGATCTCCCCCCCCCTCTCTCACTCTCTCTCTCTCTCTATATATATATATATATATATATACATATATATATACATACATACATAATCTGTTTTATTCATTAGACTGCAGGGGTACTGCTAAGAGTAATTTTTTGTCAAATGACTCAACCCTAGTACTTATCCTCTTAAGCTTTGCATTTATTCTCTTGGTCTGTTTTGCCGAACCACTAAGTTATGGTGGACATAGACACACTAACACTGGTTCTCAAGTAGTGGTGGGGGATAAACATAGACACAAAGTCACACACACAGATACATATAATGGGCTTCTTTCAATTTCCATCAACCAAATCCACTTACAAGGCTTTGGTTGCTCCGAGGCTATAATAGAAGACACTTGCCCAAAGTACCATGCAGTGGCCCGTGGGCAGGTGCCATACCCTTCCCTGCCACTGTTAAGTGGATTACTGAAACTTCGGTTATCATGACTAGATTTGGGGTGAATACTGGAGTGGCTTCCCAGTGCCTTCTCCAGGGAAGTGGGATTTGAAATTAGAATGAAGAGCTGGAAGATATACCATAAAGAATCTCTATCAATGTACCAACGATTCTGCCACTGTTACACACAAAGCAATGGGAATTGAAGTGTTTTGCTTAAGAACTCTGGTATTCGAGTACTATTTTTCCCACCTTATTTCGCATTTATGTGCTTACTCCAGTATATACATACATACATACATACATACATACATATATATATATATATATATATATATATATATATATATATATATATATATATATATACATATATACATATATATCTCCAGAGGTCTCTGTCTTTCATCATTGCCTCTGTGAGGCCCAACATTCGATGGTCATGCTTGACCACTCCATCCCATGTCTTCTTGGGTCTACCTCTACTCCGGATTCCTTCAAATGTTTAGGAGTGGCACTTCTTCACACATCTCTCCTCATCCATCCGTAGTACATGACCATACCAGCGCAAACGTTTCTC